>NW_019943090.1:0-15000 GCF_002910315.2 Salvelinus sp. IW2-2015
GGAAATGTTAAATCTTATTTAATCTATTTTGAATTCAGGCTGTACAACCAAATGTGGAATAAGTCAAGTTGTAGGAATACTTTCTGAAGGCACTGCATGCATATACATCTATCGGAACCAGGGTTCTGCTGGCTGGTGGCTGGCTGATGGCTGACTGGCTGGCTGGCTGGCTGGCTGCTGGCTGATGCTGGCTGACTGGTGGCTGCTGGCTGACTGGCTGGCTGCTGCTGGCTGGTTGGCTGGCTGGCTGGCTGACTGGCTGGCTGGCTGGTGGCTGGCTGACTGCTGGCTGCTGACTGGCTGGCTGACTGGCTGACTGGCTGCTGGCTGGCTGGCTGGTGGCTGACTGGCTGACTGCTGATGGCTGGCTGGCTGGCTGGCTGGCTGACTGGCTGTGACGGCTGACTGCTGGCTGACTGGCTGGCTGGCTGGCTGATGATGGCTGGCTGATGGCTGACTGCTGGCACTGCTGGGCTGGCTGGTGACTGGCTGGCTGACTGGCTGACTGGCTGGCTGGCTGGCTGCTGGCTGGCTGGCTGGCTGACTGGCAGACAGTAGTGGTGTGATGAGTTTACCACGTCATCTTTGTGGTCTTCTCTTTTGGTATTCCATTCGTCCACCCTCACAGGCCTTCCACTCTCCACCCTCATTAAAACTTATGCAGACTCAGAGTTGTGGTCGAAGTTCAAATTGGTTGAACAGAGAAAAGATACAGAAGACGTCGGAGAGAGTGAAAGATAGAGATTTATAGACGCAGGTGGGGGGGGGGGGTGAAGGAGATCAAGACCATCCGATTTGAACGAGTGGAGGATTTTGCTTCATAAACACGCGGAATTCGTGACTAAAACAGCACTCTGTAACGGGTTTATTTAGTTCTACTGAGAAGAGAAAAACATTGCTCGAACATTAACGAAACTTGATTCTCTTGGACCACGCACACACACACACCAACCAACACACACACACAACACATCACACGGGACACAGCACAACAACACACACAACCACACACACACACAACCCCAGCTCCACCAAGCCCACCCCCAGCCACCGCCCGAGCCCAAACACAACTTATTGTGGTCCCCAGGGATATTCTTCCTTTTCATCGACTATTGTGATGTCTTGTCAGTGCTCAATTGTCATTACCGAATTTTAATTTGTCATTATTAAATCCTGCATATTTTCTCTGACACTTTTTTATATTTCCATGAGGGAGGGACAGGCCAGAGCGGCCATCACTGCTATCATAGTAAATTCCTCACACACACGAACAAACTACAGCTTAAGCCTGGTAATTCACACACACACACACACACCACCACACCCACTACAACACTTGGGGGGCACACACACACAACATTCCTAACACACACACGACACACACACAACACATCACACACACCACAACACACACACACACACACACAACACACACAGACACCAGACAAACACACCACACACTCACCAATACACCACCGTAATTACACGAGCCATAATCAGCCCCAGAACCCCTCTCTCCTTCGAGTTTGCGTGCTCAGTTTTGTAAAATGAGTATGACCCAATCTCAGTCCCGCCACTTCGCATCGCAGTCTCTCTATTCATTGCTATCATTGGCTCCGTGATGAAAGCCTAATTCTCGCAGTTAAAATTAGCCGTCAATTACAGCTAGACGTGCGCACATTGGTATCCCCCCACACCCCCCAACAAACACACCTGGAAGCTTAGGAAGATGGGGCTGAAGAGAGACTGAGAGAGAGAGAGAATAGAGAGAGAGAGAGCACGAGGAGGAGAGAGAGAGAGAGAGATGAGAGAGAGAGAGAGAGAGATGAGAGAGAGAGAGAGAGAGACGTTAGAGAGGAGCAGGTGAGTGTGGTAAAGGGAGCAAGGGACACAGGTGGAATAGAGGCCTAAAGCTAGAGGTAGTATTGGAGAAAGGTATGGGTAAGTGTTCTAGGGGGAGGGGTAACGAGGGTAGGAATGACACTGTGGGGTAGGAGGGAGAGAGGGCTGCTTAGAGAAAAGGATGATGTGGTAGGACTTGTGTCAAAGGGGAGGTGGCGTGGTGTGTGCTCACAGCGCCCACAGACAGACTGGTAGTTCTACCTTCAGCACACCCTTCAGTTACTGTCCTCAATGTGATATTAGAATTCTTAAAGTACCATGTTGGCACCAGCAGATCAAGACAGACTCTAAAATGATCTATTGGATGTTAGATACATCGTTGAATGATGACCTCTCCTCTATCCATTTTCAGAAACTTGGAGAAATGAAACTCAACATTCTATTAACTCTGATCTGGACCCTCTCCCTCTCCCTCTCTGTTTCTAACTTTCTCTTGCATCTCTCATCTGTCTCATACCTCTCTATCTATCTCTCCCGTCATTTTATAACACTACCTTCTCTTCTCCTCCCATCCTTCTCTCCCTCCAGTCCTATGCTTCCAAATCCTCCTCTCTCCCTCCACATCTGTCTCTCTCTCTCCTGAGAGCCATCTCTCTCTCTCTCCTCTATCCTCTCTTCTCCTCTCTCCCTCTCGTCTTCTCTCTGATCAATGATTCAGTGGCTGACACTTAGCTCTCCTCACTAGCTCTCGCTTCTCATTATAGCCCATTAAAGGACTACATCTTCTCTAATTTATACAGGCCACCCCGACGTTTCATACATTTAAAATAAATAATAGGTAGATAAGATCTATATTTAAAGGGCTGGGTCTAGATAGAGAGGAGTGGCGAGAATATATGATTTCAATTTCATAAAGTTGAGATGCGAGGCAAAGAATTCGGCTGGATCCTTCTCTCCTCCATCAGTTCAAGGCTAATTAGATGCACAAGGCTCGGCCATGCACCGCCTCTTCACCCTCCTGCATCGCTGTCTCTCTGGAACGGAGCTACACTCATTAGAATGGGAGGCTTCAGTAGAAATGGGTTCAGCACCTACACAGTCCACGTCCAGACAGGTGTGCGAGTGTGTGTGTGTGTGTGTTGTGTGTTGTGTGTGTGTGTGTGTGTGTGTGTGTGTGTGTGTGTGTGTGTGTGTGTGTGTGTGTGTGTGTGATGTGTGTAGTGTGGTGTGTTGTGTGTGTGTGGTGTGTGTGTGTGTGTGTGTGTGTGTGGTGTGGTGTGTGAGAGAACCATTGAGTGTGTGTGACTCTGTAATGAGCTGTGTGATAGTGAGGTGTGTTTCACTGAGTGTTAAGTGGATACGTCCTCGCTAGGCCCACAACTCTCGGAAGACCAGGAGGAGGAAGAAGAGGGAAGGATGGAGTGGGGAGGGAGGAAGAGGGAAGAAGGGAGAGAGGGAGGGGGGAGTGAGGGAAGGGAGACAGGGAAGAAATGGGGGGGGGGTGGAGGAGGAGGGGGGAGGGGGAGGAAGGGAGGGAATGGAAGGAGCGAGGGGAAGTGATGGGGGGAGAAGGGAGAGATGGAGGAGAGAGGGAGGGAAGAAGGGAGAAGGGAAGAGGGAGGAGGATGGAGGTTGGATAAGTTCTAAATCTAACACTCTCTGTGAAGGAAACACAGCCACATGGAGTGAGTCCACAGCACTTAGCACAACACACTCCACTAGGCATTGTGGTAAAATGGCTAAATCATCAAAACAGCTTGGTGTTTTCATGGCCATGTCAGATTTTTTGAGGCTGCGAGTGTTGAGTGTGTGGGTGTGGTGTATGAGGAGGGAATATTGGTATAATCTTTGTGTGTGAGATGGGCTTTCATTGTGTGTGCATGCTGGTCTACAGTAGTGAGTGACCTCATGTTGTGCGGAGGAGTGGTGTTGTAAGAATGTTGTGGACTCACCTTCCATGTGCTGTGTTTCTCTGATAGTTAAAAGGGCCCCCCGAAACAAATTTCCCCGCGTTAAACATTAAGATCTATTTCACAGAGTCGCTGCATGATCTGGACCCTCCAGAATGGCTACAGAGGACAGAGAGACAGAGAGAGAGAGAGACGAGAGAGGGAGAGAGAAGAGAGAGAAGAAGAGGAGAGAGAGAGAGAGGAGAACAGAGAGACAGAGAGAATGAGAGGAGACAACATTATGACAAGTTCAACGGAGCTACCAATGGGTTCACCAAAAAAGAGAGTAGAGATGGAGGCGAGAAAGGATGGGAAGGAGGAGAGGAGAGAATTGAGTGGGTAGGGAAGGTAAAAAGGCAAGATGAGAGGAGATGAGGGCGGCAGGAAGAGAAAGATAATTATAAGAAGGAGGAGACTTAACGTGGCGTCATGAGAGAGGCGTCTAGTGAAGGGAGGCTCTGACGTCAGAGTTCTTTATAGAAATCACAGGTTCTGCCGCCAACTCTAAGAGAAAACAGACACTGTGGTTAGTACCTTGAAGTGTGGCGGTGTGTGTGTGTGTGCTGTGTGTGTGTGTGTGTGTGTGTGTGTGTGTGTGTGTGTGTGTGTGTGTTGTGTGTGTGTGTGTGTATAGTATGCCATTGTATAGATTTCCAATGTGTGTGTTGGAGGGCTGTAATCATACTCTAGTATACTGACGGCGATGGGGGTTGCAGAAACTTGTCAGCAGATGCGCTGCGTATGGGTCCCAGCCGTGCGGGTGTGAGTGTGAGTGTGAGTGTGAAAGTGTGAGTGTGAGTGTGGTGTGAGTGCAGGCTGGAGGAGATGATGACGAGGGCCCTGGCGAGCGGGGTAATAGGGGGGCGGCGGAGGTGGGGGGGTGAGGTAGACATCGGGTAGCTCGCTTCCCTCCTTCAGCAGGGAAGCCACTGGAGCAGGTTCACTGGGGAGGAACAGGATGTGAATCGTCAAATAGGGCCCATGATCATAAGGATATAATGTCACTTGCCTTTGGTAAGGATAGATGACAGTTCAGTTGTGCTGTTGGACTTATGACAAAACCTTTAATACACATAAACACAGAAGACAAAGAGACCTGAGCGATGCCAGCTGACCAACAGACTATCTTCATAAGATCATAAGCTCTTCAGCGGAGAAAAAACAAAAGCTCAGACTCAGTTTACACAGACACACAATGCAATTATCCCTCAGTGAACAAACAAAACAAAGCCAGGATGGGGAGTGTGTTATGTTGTGTGGAGGGCCTCTGTGGTCACACACACACAGACCAAACAGCGGTGGCACACTCTCTTCATGGCCCAGCTCGGCCCAATAGGCAAGGCCCACAGAGAGCACGGGATGGAAACGCAGTCCTCTGAGTCCGCTCAGGGACACTTTTCCAAGGGCTGCTAGTTTAAGGAGCTAATTAGAAAGCCATTGTGTGTGATGTGTGGTGTGGTGTTGTGTTGTGTGTGTGTGGTGTGTGTGTGTGTGTTGTGTGTGTGTGTGTGTGTGTGTGTTGTGTGTGATGTGTGTTTGGTGTGTGTTGTGTGTGTGTGTGTTGTGGTGTGTTGAGTTTATGTATGTATGGTGGGGGGGGGGGGGGGGGGGGGGGGGGGGGGGGGGGGGGGGGGGGGGGGGGGTGTGCGTGTGTGTTATGTATGTGTGTGTGTGGTTGTGTGTTGCTATGTTTGTTGTGTGTGTGTGTCGTGTGTGTGTGTGTGTGTGTGTGTGAGTGGTGTGGATGTATGTGGTGTGTGTATGTTGTATGTTGTGTGTTGTGTGTGTGTGTGTGTGTGTGTGTGTGTGTGTGTGTGTGTCGTGTGTGTGTGTGTGTGTGTGTTCGGTGGATGTGTGAGTGAGAGACAGAGAGAGCGGGGTATTTCTGATATTCTTCTTTTTTCACCTTCCTCCTTTCTCCTTCTCTTATCTTTCAGTCATGACCGCCAGCCCCACCTCCTACGGTCCTCTCATGTCTGCTCCAGAGTGTACTGTTCTGACTGATTAGGGGTCAGGCATGTTTAACTGCTACTTCATTAGCTTCTGGAAATTACTGCTCTTTCTTCTCCAGCCCTTCATCTCTCTCTTCCCTCTCTCTTCATCCCTGTTAAACAGGTATTATTACTGTTGGACCTGCAAATCATCAAGGCACCCACAACCTATAATTGAGGTTTTTTCTCACCCATCTACACACAATACCCCATAATAATAAACTGAAAGCGTGTTTTTAGAAATGTTTGCAAATGTACATTAAAAAATAAACATATCTGATTTACATAAGTATTCACACCCCTAAGTCAATACTTTGTAGAAGCACCTTTTGTGGTGATTACAGCTGTGAGTCTTTTTGGGTAAGTCTCGAAGAGCTTTGCACACCTGGATTGTACAATATTTGCCCATTATTCTTTTAAAAATTMTTCAAGCTCTGTCAAGTTGATTGTTGGTCATTGTTAGACACCCATTTTCAAGTCTTTCCATAGATTTTCAAGCTGATTTAAGTCAAACTGTAACTCGGCCACTCAGGAATATTCAGTATCCTATTGGTAAGCAACTCCAGTGTAGATTTGTGTTTTAGATTATTTATTTTTTATTTATTTTATTTATTTTATAAGTCAGTTAAGAACAAATTCTTATTTACAATGACAGCCTACCCCGGCCAAACCCGGACGACGCTGGGCCAATTGTGCACCGCCCTATGGGACTCCCAATCATGGCCGGTTGTGATACAGCCTGGAATGGAACCAGGGTCTGTAGTGACGCCTCTAGCACTGAGATGCAGTGCCTTAGACCGCTGCGCCACTGATCTACTGAAAGGGGAAATCGTCTCCCAGTGTGTGTTGGAAAGCTGACTGAACCAGGTCTTCCTCATCTTCCACATGAGTGATTATAGCTGTATTCCCTTTATTTGTATCCTAAAGAATTCCCTAGTCCTTGCCAATGACAAGCATACCCATAACATGATGCAGCAACCACCATGCTTGAAAATATGAAGAGTGGWMCAGTGGTACTCAGTGATGTATTGGATTTGCCCCAAATATAAGGCTTTTTATTTAGTACAAAAAGTTAATTTTTTGTAGGATTACTTAGGTGCCTTATTGCAAACAGGATGCATGTTTGATCCATCCTCAGTTTTTCTCATATCACAACCATTCACTTCTATAACTGTTTAAAATCATCATTGGCCTCATGGTGAAATCCCTGAGCAGTTTCCTTCCTAGGAAGGCCTGTATCTTTGTAGTGACTGGGTGTATTGATACACCACACAAAGCCTATTTAATAACTTCACCAGGCTCAAACGCATATTCATCCTCTATTTATTTTCTACCAATCGGTGCCCTTCTTTGCGAGGCATTGAAAACCCCACTGGTCTTTGTGGTTAAATCTGTGCTTGAAAATGCACTTCTCGATTGAGGGACCTTACAAATAATTGTATTTTTTATTTAATTTAACCTTTATTTGACTGTTTGGGGTAAAGAGATGGGATAGTTATTCAAAAATCATATTATTATTTAACAAGAAATGAGTCCATGCAATTTATTATGCGATTTGTTAAGCACATGTTTACTCCTGAACTTATTTAGGTTTGCCATAACAAAGGGGTTGAATACTTATTGGCTCAAGACATTTCAGCTTAAATTGTTTTATTAATTTACATAAAAAAAAAAAAATAACACTCTACTTTGACATTATGGGGTATTGTGTGTAGATCAGTGACATAACATCTCAATATAATCCATTTTAAATTCAGGCTGTAACACATATGTAAGGAATGGGTTCAAACTTTATATATGGACTGTACAGTATGTGTGTGTGTGTGTGTGTGTGTGTGTGTGTGTGTGTGTGTGTGTGTGTGTGTGTGTGTGTGTGTGTGTTTGTGTGTGTGTGTGTGTGTGTGTGTGTGTGTTGTGTGTGTGTAGAGCATCTGTTTACATCTGTTTACAGCATCTGACTGGCTATCGCACACGTGTCACTGTGCCAACCCTCACCTGCGAACTAGTGTATGTGTGTGTGTGTGTGTGTATGTGTGTATGTTTCTGTGTGTAGCAGGTGCGTTGTTTACACTTGTTAGTTGTTTTTGGCCGGACCAACTCTTCTGCACACATGTACTCAATATGTGTTTATTTCCATTCCCCATCTCTCTCTCTCTCTAGGAGTCCTACTCTGGTGAAGAATATGATTCAGGCCTGGGCTTCGGTTCCCTAAACGCCAGCTACCAGGTTAGTGTATACACACACACACACACACACACACACCACACACACACACACACAACACAACACACACCACACACTCACACACACACACAACACACACACATCCACACCACCACACACACACACCCATACACCTTAGTTCGAGGTGAGGGTGTTGGCACATGACACGTGTGCGATAGCATCACGATCAAGGGCACTAATATCAATTTCCTCCTATAATTACTGCATTCCCTAACGACACACCTACCCTTAACACTCTCACCGTACAGACCACCACCATCCCCACACCTCCCCCAAGCAACCATACACACTTCTACTCCAGCCGACTTTGACTCAGATGATTATAGCATCAATTATTTGTCAATTAAGGTCACTGAATAAAATTAGTGCCGTGTCCTAGAAAATCAATTTCAGTGCCGACTCCTAACACTCCTGATCACACACAACACACAGCACCACAACACACACACACACACACACCAAAACACACACACACACACACACACACACACACACACACACACACACACACACACACCACACACACAACACACCACACACACCACACACACACACACACACACACAACACACACACACTCTCTCTCTCTCTCTCTCTCTCTGGCGAACCAACCATTCACATCTCTCTCTACCCCCTAACCACCCCGACCTCAAACCAACACAGCACATCTCTTCTACCCCCCTAACCCACGCCGACTCAAAACCAACCAGCACATCTTCTCTCTACCCCCCTAACCACCCCGACTTCACATTCACACACACCAACAAGCCTGCACATATGTACCATTAAACCCTTGAGCAGTGAAGTGGTAGAGTGCAGAGCCCCCTAGTGTTGTAAGGGGTTAACCTGAAAGTGTAGTCACCCTGCCTTGCTCTAGTCTTCAGCATTACTCAGTATCAGCAAGTCTCAACAGGACTCACAGTCTAAGCATCTCTATATGCCTCATAAATCTATGAGTCCTTCATACTAACAAAGTTATTTGTGGATCCATAAGTACTTGAAGTCTATTTGGATGTGTGGAGTTGTCTATTTATGAAGTACCATTGTAAACAATGGTTATTGTAATGTAAACCTGTGTTTTCTGTCTGTGTTTGTTAGGCGCCCTTGCAGAGAGCAGTCTGACTCTGCTGAACAGCCAGGCCTGGTTAACCCCTCCTCTGCGCCCAGCCTCAACATGCTACACGGATGGGTCACAATGACTTCAGCTCCACTGTGAACAGGTCAACAGCAACGGCAGCTGCAGCCCTACACTCAGCCCACAGCAGTATGGGTAAAGACACACACACTCCTCACACACACTCACACACTCTCTTTCTCTCCTCTCTAATGCGTCTCTCTCTCTCTCTCTCTCTCTCTCTTCTCCTCTCTACTACCCTCCTCTCTCTCTCTCTCTCTCTCTCTCTCTCTCTCTCTCTCTCTCTCTCTCTCTCTCTCTCTCCTCTCTCTCTCTCTCTCTCTCTCTCTCTCTCTCTCTCTCTCTCTCTCTATCTCTCACCCTCTCTAACCCGTCCCTCTGTCTCTCAGACACCAGATCCATGTGAAGGAGGAGCCCACTGAGGTTGAGGAGGACAGACGCTCCGTGTCGCTCATGGCAACTATCACTCATGGCAACATGGCATTGCCTAGCGATCGAGATGACCGAGATTTGGAGGATGAGCTTCCAACCGACGAGCTGGAGTAGGATTGGAAGAGCTTAACCAGTGGGCGGGACTTTGAGGTTTAATCCCGCCCCCTCCATTGGAGGGAAGAGAAATTATGACACATAAAAAATAAGATATAGAGTTTTTTTTTTAAGTATGATTTCTTTTAAAGCAAGAAACCAACAACAATGAGAAACTTCAAACAGGGTTAGACCTCCGTTATGTACCGATGCAAAAATAACACTCTGGAGCATTGCTTTATCCCCACACGTTTTCACCCACCTCACCCCAACCCTCCTCCCCCACCCTATGAGCAGCGTATTGCCAGAGAGACAGCTCTCAGTGGTGATATGGAGGCCCCCTCTTCTCTTCTCCTCTGTCCTCCTCTCCCTGCTGATTGTGACAGATGGTCTATCCACCCTACAGTCCTTTAGTGCTGGTAGTTTGATGTTCACACCAGTTAAATATACATACAGGTGTGTGTGAGGGAGAGTGTAGAGACACACACACACCAGATCATGTATATATATTTTGGAACAGTCACCAGGATGTGTATACTTCTCCTCCGATCCTGTCAGTCGCTTTTTATTTTCTTCTGTTAACTGAGAGAGAAGGAAAGACAGTTGTAGTTTTCTCAAAGATTACCCCACATCTGCTCACACATCAGAAACCAAGCGTACAAGCCAGTCAGTGATCCATAGGTGAGACTGAGACTGAGACTGGATGGCAGGACTCTGCAGCCCATGCCAGACAAGACTCTCTCTCCTCCTTATGCCAAACACAGAATGAAGAAATCCCCACCAAACAGATTTCAGGAAGAGGACCCTTTGTTGCATTAGTCCTTCTTCATGCATGATAGAGTGATGGGCCCAGGCCACCATGAGAGAGAGAGAGGGAGGGAGGGAGCATCCACACAGCGATATCTGAATAAAATGGTTGAGGATTATGGAATAYGAAAAATGTTACATCCAAAAAGTGGTATCTTTTTCACATCTTTTTTTATTTGATGGTTTCTTTGTTTATTTTTTAGGGTCAATATTTCCATGGTGATATAATTCTGTTTCAAAGTGTATTTTGTCGTTTTTTTTGTTTTTATTGACTCTGCTGGTTCACACCATTCTATACTAGTATTGTCAGCAAAGAAAGCGTTGTTCCAAAAATACCCAACCCACCCTCCGCTGAATACCTTGCTGTGTGTCTGGGTGTGCCTGTTTAGATGGCAGGAGATTGAGAATAGCACTTAGGATCTGGGGCCTCAGCTCCTGAGAACACTCACTCATTATCCCCACAGTTTATCAGGCATTTGTATTATTCCTTTTCAACTCATTCCTTTTGATTTTATCTTCTCGTAGTTAGTTGAGAAACATCAGCTGTGATACAAAGCAATGCTTTAAAAAATATATTATTACGGTCAGAGAATACCTCATCCCACAAAGGTTCCATCTGGAACTGTGTCCAAAATGTTAAAGAAATAAGGGGAATTCTTTCTGCGGGACACCAAAATGTGGCAACTCAGTTTCAGTTCAAAGTTCTATTGTTACTATAGTTACTGTATAGAAGCTATCTGCAATTCACTGTGTGAGTTGGACTAAAAGAATAGCACGTGAGATTACAAATCTTTTGTTTTCAGTGAGCATAAAAGCATTACCTTCTCTGCAGTGCCATACCAAATTTAAACACATTATTTTAATGTATTTTCTGCTTTTTTCCCGTTTTATTTTTGTTACAGGTAACCAAAGAAATGTGTAGAAAACCAAAAACCCTGTAGTTTATTTCCCCTTTTGAGTTTTTCCTCTAAAGAACTGGCCAGAAGACAACCAACACCTGAAATCTAAGTTATCATTGTATTATCGTAACTCCTGCGTTGAACTTGTTCATGACAGTACTGACCATTCCAAAAACCAAAGTATAAAATGCAAAATAGAATTTGGTGATGTTAAAAGCTTTTTACATACGTGTTAACTGGTGCGAATGACGACTCACGTTAGGTGTGCTGTGGTAGAAGGCCAAAAACAGTATTAACAAACAGCCTCTTGCAGTTCCTTTGATAAAGAAAGAAAGCGCTTAGGATTTAAATGTGTATCTCTCCATGCTCAGGCTACCTGTGTTTCAAACACAACCCTAAGAGAGGCTCCGCTGTGGGCAGGCCTAAGATGGGCTTTACAGTTAAAGATGGCAAATAATTATCTTACCCTCATAAGGCACTTGAACACAACATTTATATCCCTTTATGTGACACTAGAAGCCAGCAAAAAAACAAACTGTGGGCTGTTGTCAGTTGTCCATTAACCGGGATACCGGGCCAAAAAAAGACATTGTTATTGCACTGCAATAATGCATGTTTGGATTCATTTCCTCAACCAAAACAATGCTTTCATTGTGAAACTCAACACTATAAATTCAAACATCCCTTCTTGCTATGCAGCAGAATGTTATCTTCTTGACCCGGGTACCAGTTAGACTGAATAACGAACGGTTTAGCCGTGAACGGTTTAGCCGTAAACGGTTTACTTACTGTACCTTCTGTACTGCTCACCTACAGTATACTCTAGCAGACACAACAGTTTAACAAATACCAAAAAGGACAAGTGTTATAATACATAGGAACAATGATAATTGTTGACTCCTATATTGTCTTCATGCTCTCACATTGCTATAGAAACCCCTTCATATCCCCAGTCTCAGATGTGCTGTGAGGAGTTGTGATAAAGACCGTTTGAAGCTGGCTGTCATCCCAAACATCACACCAATGGACAGGGGGGGCTGTTCAGAACAGACATACCATTATGACCACTTGTGACACAGCAAAGAGGGAACAACTGACAAACGACAAAATCATACCAATGTAGAAGGAACACGCCAAGGGACATGTCAACTTATGTATTTTTTTCTAAAACAACATTCGGGGAAGTTTTGTCAAATCAACTCTTCACTTCAGACCATTTGCTTTCTTTTTTAAATAGAGGAGTCTTTGTATTAACTTCCTGTGTAAAACAGCACTGTCTCCTGTCTAAGTAGGGTTCTGATGCTTCACGTCATCAGATTGATTTATAACAAACAAAGTGGGAGAGGGACACCTTGAAACGAGAGTAAAAACCAAAAATAACACTACCTCCTTTTCAAAATGGTTCACACAATAAAAGCAAATGGGAGACTGGAGACCCTAAATATTTCAGTTTTTTTCCCCATTCTTCCTTAATAATAATAGTGAAATATACCAAAACACAGCTTACTGTTACTACACATTTTGTGGGGCTGAAAAAGCTTGTCTGGCTATCTGGACTCCAAATTCACGAGCGTGAGCGCAAAAACAAAGAGACTTTACAACAACGTTGCATCCCGTTAAAGATGACTACCTCTCCTAAAACCACAGAGAACCGGTGCGTTCTCCTAAGAGTGAAGAGTGAAGTGGTTTAAAAGGTCTACTCTCAGCTGGGTATTATTGGCTGTCTCTGTGCTTTCATTAGCATATGGCTCCGTGAACAGCCTCTTAATTGGGTGCTCTAATTGTATGCACGCATATTGATGAGCAGGCTTTGCCAGCAGCCAATGATAGTCCGGTCGTTAGCGGCGATTCAATGGGGCAGGAAGCTGATTGTCAGGAGGGAGGAGGGGCAGAATATATCAGTGCCCGCCACACGCCAGTGGGCCACACACACACTAGTGCCCGCCACACGCCAGCGGCCCGCACTTCACATTAATGCAGAAAACGGCTGTAAGATGGCAGCGATAAAAGACACACTCTCTTACAGTCTGTAGTCAGTGTTCAGTCCAAAGGGCCCTGAGTACCAGTCAGAGCTGGGAATATAATCCCTGTGACATGGAGCTTTCCCCTCATGGTGAATAGTGGCTGCTGTCACTAGGAGCYGGGCCCCTGGTGGCCCCTGTGGTTCAGACAGCTGAGGAGAGGCTCTGAGTAACTGAAGATACTATCCAAAGACAAACACAGAGCTTACTGTACACTGTACATCCTCAATCGCCACTCGCTGGGAGACGGGCAATAATAACACACGCTTACAAAGGAATTTATCATTACTACTATTATTATTGTTATGATCCAAACTCTCATGAATGAGGAACTGCTGCATTCAGTAAATATAAATGAATTATCGTGCTTTAAGGTACACCTGTAAACCACGCTGTTTTATAAAGATGTAGATTGACATTCGTTGATGGTGTTGACAGATCGTCATAGACGGTTCTGTTCCTTCTCCGGCTTTGCTGTTATGATGTATTATTGTATATTAACGCTTGGCTTAGCTCTCGAGGGCATTCTTTCCCATTATGTCTTTTTGATTTTCTGTTGTGTTCATTTTCTGCACCTGTTTAGCTATTGTAAAGCTTCCAGCTCTGATTCCTATACTGTATTGCTAATGCTGAAGTGTATGTATTTGATCATATTAAGTGCTGCAGGTATCTGGGTTTAATCGTTTTTGTTTTGTCCTTTTTTTCAGTTTTCTTCATAAAAACGTCTGGGACGATGATTTTTTAAGTGTATTATCTCTAAAAAATTAAATAATTAAAGTTAGATAAGTGGTTTAGGTAACACCTGTTTGTATATTTATCTTAGCTAGGTCTATTTTGATACTTTTGTCTCTGTACTGCATTTATGCATTTTTAAGGAAAGAAAAAGAAAAACTTACTGAAAACGATGTAAAAAGTTGACTTCATTATGTATTGATGATACCTCAGAAGGACTTTTCTCTAAGACAGGACCAAAACCTCAGAAAAAAAGAGAGAAAAATAATTGAAGAAATTATGTTGCTTTTGAAGATGTAGCAATGTTGAGGTTTGGTCCTTAAGGTGCCAATATGTGTCCTCTGATCCCTGACCCCAGTCATTCCTGGTGACCTTTAAGCCTCACAGCTGTCAATCACTCCACAGGGCAACTGGGCGTGGCCCTGAGTCACACACCTGGTGACGTTTGTCCAATCAGAATCTTTGTTTTCTTGTATTCCCAAACACACCGACACACACACAAACACACACACACATTCTAATGGCTTTCAGAAATGCAGTTCATCTTCAGTCATGCACTGAAGGTTTTGTGAGTGGCCGTGGCACATCAGCTAACAGACTACCACAACCGTAACCAAACCAAGCCTAGGCATTGCTCTAGAGCAACACCAAGGTGAATGTCCTGTATTAGCAACGTAATATACCACACGCTACTTCCCATACCTCGAACCATTCTACGCTATCCCCATCACTATCATCTCTCAGACGAGCACTCTTCCTATTGGATCATTAGTGACTCCGGGGTCCTACTTGGGCCCGCCCCCGCTCTATGATTGGACAGCTCTGAGGTGTCATGTCGAGGAGAAGAGGTCTTAA
>NW_019943090.1:16886-19167 GCF_002910315.2 Salvelinus sp. IW2-2015
AGTGCTCACCTTGTTTTCCCCTCAGTTGTAGTGCTCACCTTGTTTTCCCCTCAGTTGTAGTGCTCACCTTGTTTTCCCCTCAGTTGTAGTGCTCATTTATCAGTTGTGTGTGTCTACATGCTCTAATATCACAGTGGTAACAGTGAGGAAGTCCTCAGCCTTCTCTCTCCTGACCCTTATCCAGTTTTGTGTTTCCGCCCTAATGGTCAATGTTAGGGTTTGGGAAGGGTAAACTGATACTAGTTCTTCCTTGAGTGAGTCGGTCAGCAGCTGTTGCTGTGATACAGTGTGTGGCCACCAGGAGGGGTAAACAAACCAGACAACAGAAGCAACTGCTTCCAAACATGCAGCCTGAAGGACACTGGGCCTGTTCACATACTGTTGACATGATTCCTTCCTAGTAGACACACAGCCAGGAGGACACTGGGCCTGTTCACATACTACATTCTACCTTCACTYTTYCCTTCCTTCCTTCCTTCCTTGACCACTGATCTGGTAATCACTGATCTGACCAGGTTGGATTGGTGAAAGCCATTGGATGTAGGTCTTTTATTTTCCTATCAGTGGATCCTTTAACCGTACACAGCCAAGACATGATTGAGAGATAATATAAAATCAACTTTATTGTTCCTGAGGGAAAATTGAAATGGACATGTAATCACATACAAAAAACATACAGTAGAACATTTAGACCAGACCAAGTATGATCTTTAACACATACAGTAGAACATTTACAGCGGTGAGAGTGATTAGGTTCTTTCCTCTACCGTCTCTCCTTTCTCTCTCTCTCTCCTCTTTCTCTCTCCCTCTCTCCCTTCCCTACTCTTCCATCCCCTTTCCGATTCCCCTCCTTCTCTTCCCCTCTTCTGCCTCCTCCCTTCCCCTACCTCTCTCCCCCTTCTCTTACACCCTCTTCTCTTCCTCTCTCCTCTTCCCTACCTCTCTCCCCCTTCTCTTAACCCCCTCTTCTCTTCCTCTCTCCTTTCCCTACCTCTCTCCCCCTTCTCTCTCCCCCTCTTCTCTTCCTCTTCTCCTTCCCTACCTCTCTCCCCCTTCTCTTAACCCCCTCTCTCTCCTCTCTCCTTCCCTACCTCTCTCCCCTTCTCTTAACCCCTCTTCTCTCCTCTCTCCTTCCTACCTCTCTCCCCTTCTCTTAACCTTTCTCTTCTTCTCTCTTCTATTCCCTTCTCTTACCCCTTCTCTTCTTCTCTCCTTCCTACTTCTCCCCTTCTCTTAACCCCTCTTCTCTTCTTCTCTCTCCCTCCCTCTCCCCCTTCTCTTAACCCCCTCTTCTCTTCTTCTCTCCATCCTTCATTCTCCACCTCTTTCTTTCACTACCTTTCCCCGTCTTCCCCATCTCCCTCTCCTCAGGGTTTAAAACATGCCCGTAAGCGTATCTGTAAACCTCTGCGCGCCACTGTGGATCTGTTGCCACAGGGATGTTTTTTATACTGTTCTGTTTTTGGAAAGTTGAAACTTTATTTAATCTGGTGCTTTTTGTGAACTGTTCTGTTAGTCACGAGGGAGGAAATGTGTTCTTGGCACTTAAATCCCTGTAAAGTTTGGTTAGGGAGAGACCCTGTCGTATGCATACTAAAGACGCACAAACATACACTGCACATGCATACTAAATAGAATTCTGTACAGTACACAAGGTGAGCCAAGGTGCAGGGGCGACAACAGACGCTCATTCTTGGTTCAGTATTGTTTGGCGTAGACATGTAACTCATTTATATTAAACTATTTCTTATTATTATCTGGAGAGAAGTACTGTACAAGCGCTAACCTCTTTAGGAGTGGAGTTGATGTGTTTGTGTGCATTCTATTGGCTTGTGAATTTATGTGCTTATGTAACAGGTGTGTATGTGTTGTGAGCATGTATTTATGCATTCATGCTGGTTCGCATGTGTGTGTGCGTGGTACGTGCGTATGAGTGTTGTGAAGGTGTGTGTGTTAGAGGAAGAGGATAAAGCCTCTCCGGCAGGGCCGTGGCTAGCTATTAGCTGTAGCTCTGAGAGGAACACTGAAACACTGAGGTCCAGGGAGACCTTCTGAGTCCAGCTCATACTGTACAGAGACCTCTCGTGCCTCTGTGTGTGTGTGTGGTGTGTGTGTGTGTGTGTGTGTGTGTGTGTGTGTGTGTGTGTGTGTGTGTGTGTGTGTGTGTGGTGTGTGTGTGTGTGTGTGTGTGTGTGTGTGTGTGTGTGTGTGTGGTGTGTGTGTGTGTTGTGTGTGTGTGTGTGTGTGTGTGTGTGTGTGTGTGTGTGTGTGTGTGTGCGAG
>NW_019943090.1:19715-21843 GCF_002910315.2 Salvelinus sp. IW2-2015
CGGAGGCTGTTTTTGCTCTCCTGTATGTTGACTCACTCTAAACAAAACATGACAGCTATTTTGGTTACTTTCCTCGGCTTGGATCTGTTTGGTTGGGTTAAATTAAGAGAAGAGGCCTACTGTGCTCTCACTCTGTGGTCAGGACGAAAAGTGTGAAATACACACAAACATACCAATAAAGTATGCTAATGGTATAATGGTTTTAAATATACTCATGTTGGATACAATTGGTATTAAGATCATTTAAGAAGCATTTTTGTGTTATCAAAATGTCACCCTATGTCACTTAAATGTCACCCTATATCACCTAAATGTCACCCTATGTCACCTAAATGTCACCCTATATCACCGGTCACCTTATGTCACCTAAATGTCACCCTATATCACCTAAATGTCACCCTATATCACCTAAATGTCACCTTATGTCACCTAAATATCACCCTATATCACCTACATCTCACCCTATGTCAGCTAAATGTCACCCTATATCACCTAAATGTCACCTAAATGTCAGCATATAACACCTAAATGTCACCCTGTGTCACCTAAATGTCACCTAAATGTCAGCATATAACACCTAAATGTCACCCTGTGTCACCTAAATGTCACCCCATGTCAGCTAAATGTCACCCTATGTCACCCAGTTCGCAGCTAGTTGTAATAAATGCCCCCTCCCAGGTCCATGATGTAGCAGCCACCCAAACTGTAACTGGAAGTGCAGTCATCTTCAGTATAATAAGGCCTGTGATGAGAGGAGAGCTCCAGTCTGCAGGCTCCTGAGGGCTCACTGAGAGAGAGGGCCCCAGCTGCAGAACAAAAGCATCTTTGTGAGTGATTGGAACCACATTTTCACCCTCCTCCCTCTCTCTTCTCCTCTCTTTCTCCCACTCTCCTCTCCTCTCTTTCTCCCACTCTCCTCTCCCCAGTGACGCCAGACTATTCAAACCCATTGAAAACAATCAACGTCAAAAGTTTAAAATAATACTCCCCAAAACCTCCCTGTAGACATCTGCAGCACGTAGCGGCGGCCAGTCTCGCATACACACACAGTATTGCCAACTCGCTTAGCTCTACCAAAATCTCACTTTTAACCTGACCTCCTCTTTCTAATTCTTGCACAGTCACTCTCTTTCTCTCTCCCTCTCTTGTCCATTTCCCTTCCTTCCCTCCCTGTCCTCTCCTTCCATAATACACCCTTCCCCTGACTCCCTCTTTACCTTGCCCTCTCCCTGCCTGATGGAGGTCAGTGTGCTGTGTTATCTGTAGTGCTGAAAAAGAAGACCACCTCCAGGCGTTAGCCACCAGATGAGAACAACTGGCTTTCATGGTGTAAATCCTCAATCTTTAGAGCATTACTGTACCCCAAAACCTGTTTTCCAGACCTTTCCATACCTCATGTTGTTTATAGTAGAGCTGAGTCCATGGACCACTGTTGTGTAGACCCAGTTATATGCATTAAGAGAAATCTGCAGGCTTACATCCCAAATATATGGGAGCGTTTTCCACAGGGTAGTACAGTACAGTATATAAGCTGCATGGACATGTGGCTAGTCCAACATTTGGGCATACTGCCAAGAGTCCAGACCCTATCTAGGCCAACCTGGTGTAATATATTAACAAGTAGTCTGATCCTATATCTGTTTAGCTGCCTGCCGGTAGCAGCTCCCTGTGCTGTGTTTTATGTTTCATCCCCTGGAAAGGGATTTGATCGGAGAAGGCAGAGGTGTGGAATTTTTCGGGYCAGTGAGATATTTGGCTGGCTGCCAGATGATGAGCTGGCGTATTGAGCCGCAAATGGCAACACATCATATCTCAGGAGTAAGGCAGGAAAATGTCCCATGCGATCTGACCAGGAAAAGGTCTGAGACCAGGAGTTTTACCTGGTCAGAGTCATGGTGTCAGGAAAAACTCCTGGCCCCAATCATGTGGTGCAGACCAGAGAGGAGTGTGATAATAGAGTTAAACACACCCTATTGTGGGCCAGTAACCAGACCGTGTGGACCCAACTGATGTTTGGCAGCTCTCAAACATTGTCACGTTACCATAGTAAAGGCTTGTGTTGGATCAGTTGAGTATGCACTGTGTATCTCTCTCGTTACCATAGTAAAGGCTTGTGTTGGATCAGTTG
>NW_019943090.1:24139-27748 GCF_002910315.2 Salvelinus sp. IW2-2015
GTATAGCTTATCCATACTGTCAAACATGTTAAGTAAACTACTGGTCTATTTACTTTCGAACATGCTTGGCTATTGAATGAGTGATGGATAAATGGTTGGCTAATATTTGTTGTACAGCRGGAATAAACAAGTCATGTCAGAAAAGGAGACATCCTGCAATATATGATTATGATTTAGGCCTATATAATAAAAGTACAAATCTAAAATGTCCTTACCAATGGCAAATGCATATGTTATATTATTAGTGTTAATGTTTGTATTAGCCTACCATTATAATAATCCCCCTGCATCAAACGCCTCCATTTCCCCATAAGAGCAATATCTGCTTGCAATACAATTGATCAACCGATAGAAGTTGTGGTAAGGCATGGTCTTTGCTGTGCTTGGAGATGCATACAATTTCCTGAAAGTTCAAAACTGATAAATAACAACATCTGCGGGAAAAATGGCGGACGCAAGGTTGGAGTATTTTTGGTGCGCACGCACATTTAATAAACGTGACCCCTGTGCCGGCGCGAGGATGAGGCAGCGAGAATGGCGGGAATGAATGAGGCTGGCCTCTTCAACTGTTNAGCCTGATTTCAGATGTGTCTATGTAAACAGGATTATTAGGGAAATCGTTCTTCCTGCAACGCATGTAAACTAATTGAGTGTATGTAACCATGCTATTTCTRAATCGGCCACCCCTCAGTATGCACATTCAGGGTTCTCTCTGTTTTCTTCCTGCAAAGGCTGCTTTGTATTCAGCTGCTTCAAATGGGTGAAATGTGTCAACGAATATAATTTGACTGCTTTATTGATGAAATTACAATTGTTCATAACAGCTGTGCGGTAGCCTAAACATCTTCATAAGAGATATAAGTTGGCCCAGGCCTAGTGTCAGGATTCAGTGTCAGGAGTGATTTATTTATGAGACAAATTGAATATGATTGGGCATGTGTGTGTTGTTGAACCTCACGCACCTCTCTCTGAAAAATGCAGGCTGTTTTGTTTGAATGAATCATTTGATTAACCGCACCGATTTACCTCGTGGCCTCGCCAGTCCTCCACACGTCAATCACACCAACGACTCTCATCAGCCTCGCCAGTCCTCCACACGTCAATCACACCAACGACTCTCATCAGTCTCGTCAGTCCTCCACACGTCAATCACACCAACGACTCTCATCAGCCTCGCCAGTCCTCCACACGTCAATCACACCAACGACTCCATCAGTCTCGCCAGTCCTCCACACGTCAATCACACCAACGACTCTCATCAGCCTCGCCAGTCCTCCACACGTCAATCACACAACGACTCTCATCAGCCTCGCCAGTCTCCACACGTAAATCACACCAACGACTCTCATCAGCCTCGCCAGTCCTCCACACGTCATCACACCAACGACTCTCATCAGTCCTCGCCAGTCCTCCACACGTAAATCACACCAACGACTCTCATCAGCTCGCCAGTCCTCCACACGTCAATCACACCAACGACTCTCATCAGTCTCGCCAGTCCTCCACACGTCATCACACCAGACTCTCATCAGTCTCGCCAGTCCTCCACAGTCAATCACACCAACGACTCTCATCAGCCTCGCCAGTCCTCCACACGTCAATCACACCAACGACTCTCATCAGTCTCGCCAGTCCCCCCACGTCAATCACACCAACGACTCTCATCAGCCTCGCCAGTCCTCCACACGTCAATCACACCACGACTCTATCAGTTCCTCACTCAATCACCGCTCTCATCGCCTCGCCAGTCCTCCACACGTCAATCACACCAACGACTCTCATCAGTCTCGCCAGTCCTCCACACGTCAATCACACCAACGACTCTCATCAGCTCGCCAGTCCTCACAAACGTCAATCACACCAACGACTCTCATCAGCCTCGCCAGTCCTCCACACGTCAATCACACCAACGACTCTCATCAGCCTCGCCAGTCCTCCACACGTAATCACACCAACGACTCTCTCAGTCTCGAGTCCTCCACACGTCAATCACACCAACGACTCTCATCAGTCTCGCCAGTCCTCCACACGTCAATCACACCAACGACTCTCATCAGTCTCGCCAGTCCTCCACACGTCAATCACACCAACGACTCTCATCAGTCTCGCCAGTCCTCCACACGTCAATCACACCAACGACTCTCATCAGCCTCGCCAGTCCTCCACACGTCAATCACACCAACGACTCTCATCAGTCTCGCAGTCCTCCACACGTCAATCACACCAACGACTCTCATCAGCTCTCGCCAGTCCTCCACACGTCAATCACACCAACGACTCTCATCAGTCTCGTCAGTCCTCCAACGTCAATCACACCAACGACTCTCATCAGTCTCGCTACCAGGCCAGTGCCTCATTTATCACAGGTGCGTGATCACAAAAAGACTTCTGGGAGACCGAGCCTTGCAATGCTGAGCAGACCTTGACGGCAGACTTGCATGCGGCAGACCTTGCATGCGGAGACCTTGCATGCGGCAGACCTTAGACCTTGCATGCGGCAGACCTTGCATGCGGCAGACCTTGCATGCGGCAGACCTTGATGCGGCAGACCTTGCATTTCATGCGGCAGACCTTATGCAGACCTTATGCGGGCTTGCTTTGCGTTTTGCTTCATGCCAGTTCATTTGCAGACCTTATTAGATTGGTTAATGTGACGTATCCTTTCATGCTTTTGTAAACAACTTCTAGAAGGTTGATCAGCTGCAGGCTGTTGCAAGCAAATATGCTTATTGTTTGTTTGGGATAAATGGGAGATGCACGGTTATTAGCCTATAATAATGGCTAATAAAAACATTCAAACATAGGCCTAATAATAAAACAGATGCATTTGCCGTTGGTAAGGAGATCGCATACAGGCATGTCGCCTGTTATATTTACTTGACTTTTATTATAGACCTAAGACCTAAATCAGAATCATATTGCAGGACATGTCTCTCCTTTTCTGACATAACGGGTTTCAATTATTCCCACTCCACAACAAATAGTAGAAATAGTAGGAAAACCCCCTAATAAATTTGATGGTAACAAAAAGGAATTTGCTGTATGGCAAGTTTGATCACATTTCTGAAGAGGTGTGGCCAGAATGGGTTCGTCTTTTGCAGTGACTTTCAAACAAAAAACTGCATGCTGCCTATAGCGAGATCAAACACTGGCTTGCATTCTGCTAGACTAATTGTCTATTCGAACAATTTAAAAGTATAAATGCTTCAGCCCACACTTCCTATGCAAAATACGAATTGTTGTTAAATATTTTGTTTATTAGTACATGGCTGTGTTTATATCTCCTGCTTCGGTATAGGCTCTAAGATTAAATATTGTTTGCTCCTGCTGCAACCTGGTCTCAGAGCATTTTGTATTATTCTGTAAGTAAATCTGCGTACTACATTGAGTATGATATGTTACGTTTCGTATTGTATGTATTAATGAGTGGATATCAATCATTCATTTCGTATGAATTGTTACAGTTTGTATGAACGCTGCGCTGTAATCAATGAATAGCATTCTCACATAGTGTCAGGTTTTGGCCAAGACTGTTCGGGTTTTGGTCACTAGATGTCCCCATTGCACCTTTTTTGTACCTTTTGTTTTTCTTGCTCTAATTATTGTTTG
>NW_019943090.1:27773-63952 GCF_002910315.2 Salvelinus sp. IW2-2015
GACTCTCATCAGTCTCGCCAGTCCTCCACACGTCAATCACACCAACGACTCTCATCAGTCTCGCCAGTCCTCACCACGTCAATCACACCAACGACTCTCATCAGCCTCGCCAGTCCTCCACACGTCAATCACACCAACGACTCTCATCAGTCTCGCCAGTCCTCCACACGTCAATCACACCAACGACTCTCATCAGTCTCGCCAGTCCTCCAAACGTCAATCACACCAACGACTCTCATCAGCCTCGCCAGTCCTCCACACGTCAATCACACCAACGACTCTCATCAGCCTCGCCAGTCCTCCACACGTCAATCACACCAACGACTCTCATCAGTCTCGTCAGTCCTCCACACGTCAATCACACCAACGACTCTCATCAGCCTCGCCAGTCCTCCACACGTTAATCACACCAACGACTCTCATCAGTCTCGCAGTCCTCCACACGTCAATCACACCAACGACTCTCATCAGTCTCGCCAGTCCTCCACACGTCAATCACACCAACGACTCTCATCAGTCTCGCCAGTCCTCCACACGTCAATCACACCAACGACTCTCATCAGTCTCGCCAGTCCTCCACACGTCAATCACACCAACGACTTCTCATCAGCCTCGCCAGTCCTCCCACACGTCAATCACACCAACGACTCTCATCAGTCTCGCCAGTCCTCCACACGTCAATCACACCAACGACTCTCATCAGCCTCGCCAGTCCTCCACACGTCAATCACACCAACGACTCTCATCAGGCTCGTCAGTCCTCCACACGTCAATCACACCAACGACTCTCATCAGTCTCGCTACCAGGCCAGGTGCCTCATTTATCACAGGTGCGTGAGCACAAAAAAGACTCTAAACCTTGCATGCAGCAGACCTTGCATCGGCAGACCTTGCAGCGACCTTGCAAGCGGCAGACCTTGCATGCGGCAGACTTGCATGCGCAGACGACCTTGCATGCGGCAGACCTTGCATGCGGCAGACCTTGCATGCGGCAGACCTTGCCATGCGGCAGACCTTGCATGCGCAGACCTTGCATGCGGCAGACCTTGCATGCGGCAGACCTTGCATGCGGCAGACCTTGCATGCGCAGACCTTGCATTGCCGGCAGACCTTGCATGCGGCAGACCTTGCATGCGGCAGACCTTGCAGCGGCAGACCTTGCATGCGGCAGACCTTGCATTGCGGCAGACCTTGCATGCGGCAGACTCATTGCGGCAGACCTTACATGCGGCAGACCTTACATGCGGCAGACCTTACATGCGGCAGACCTTACATGCGGCAGACCTTACATGCGCAGACCTGCATGCGGCAGACCTTGCATGCGGCAGACCTTACATGCAGCAGTTTTCCCACAAAATGTGTTTTTATCCATTTTGAACTTGATGGCAAAGTGACCGTATCTCATGCTTGTAAACAACTTCTAGAAGGTTGATCAGCTGCAGGCTGTTGCAAGCAAATATTTATGTTTGTTTGGGATAAATGGGAGATGCACGGTTATTAGCCTATAATAATGGCTAATAAAAACATTCAAACATAGGCCTAATAATAAAACAGATGCATTTGCCGTTGGTAAGGAGATCGCATACAGGCATGTCGCCTGTTATATTTACTTGACTTTTATTATAGACCTAAGACCTAAATCAGAATCATATTGCAGGACATTGCTCTCCTTTCTTACATAACGGGTTTCAATTATTCCCACTCCACAACAAATAGTAAAATAGTAGGAAAACACCCCTATAAATTTGATGGTAACAAAAAGGAATTTGCTGTATGGCAAGTTTGATCACATTTCTGAAGAGGTGTGGCCAGAATGGGTTCGTCTTTTGCAGTGACTTTCAAACAAAAAACTGCATGCTGCCTATAGCGAGAGTCAAACACTGGCCTTGCATTCTGCTAGACTAATTGTCTATTCGAACAATTTAAAAGTATAAATGCTTCAGCCCACACTTCTATGCAAAATACGAATTGTTGTTAAATATTTTGTTTATTAGTACATGGCTGTGTTTATATCTCCTGCTTCGGTATAGGCTCTAAGATTAAATATGTCTTTGCTCCTGCTGCAACCTGGTCTCAGAGCATTTTGTATTATTCTGTAAGTAAATCTGCGTACTACATTGAGTATGATATGTTACGTTTCGTATTGTATGTATTAATGAGTGGATATCAATCATTCATTTCGTATGATATGTTACAGTTTGTATGAACGCTGCGCTGTAATCAAGTGAATAGCATTCTCACATAGTGTCAGGTTTTGGCCAAGACTGTTCGGGTTTTGGTCACTAGATGTCCCCATTGCACCTTTTTTGTACCTTTTGTTTTCTTGCTCTAATTATTTGTTGCCACCTGTAGGTCATTCCCTTGTTAGTATTTAAACCCTGTGTGTTCCTCAGTTCCTTGCTCAGTGTTTGTAAGTTAGCACCCAGCCCCACCCAAGCCTTGTTTATACAGATATTTCTCTTGTTGGATTTTCCAGAGGTTCTCTGGTTTAGTTCTTGTGTATTATTTGAGTAGTCTTTTGAGGTTTGCTTTTCCCTGCTGTTTTTTACCACTCTGTGGAGTTTCTTTTGTATTTTGGAGGATTTCCATTTTGTGCCTCTTGGCTTTATTTTTGGACATTGTGGATTTAGTTTCTTTGCCTGAAGATTTTGTTCTTTAATTAAACCACCCATCTCTTAGTACTGCTGTGTCTGCCTCATCTTCTGGGTTCTGACGATTATTAGTGACTGTTTCTCGCACCGGGTCCTGACACATAGGTGTTCCTTTTCTCCAGGTGTGAAAGGCAGTGTGGAGTGCAATATCCCCTGATATTGACCCTTTCGCCAATGTTAAGGTTAGGGTTAGGGTTAAGGTTAGGAGTTAGGTTAGGGTTAAGGTTAGGAGTTAGGTTAGGTTTAGGTTAGGAGTTAGGTAGGGTTAAGGTTAGGAGTTAGGTTAAAGGGTTAAGGTTAGGAGTTAGGTTAAAGGGTTAAGGTTAGGGCAAGGGTTTGCTAACATGCATAGTTGCAAAGTAGCTAAAAAGTAGTAAGTAGTTGAAAATTAGCTAATTAGCTAAAGTTGTCCATGATGAGATTTGGGGAAAAAATTACTGACCAACCGACCACCATCCTTTCATTTTAGAATTAATTGACTTTCTGTTTTATATAACCGTACCAAACATAATATATAACACTACTTTAAGTGTCCTGGATTTACATTTACTATGTTACGTCTAGTCTATGAGACCATGCTCATACCACACAGCAATAAGTATAGCTTATCCATACTGTAAACATGTTAAGTAAACTACTGGTCTATTTACTTTCGAACATGCTTGGCTATTGAATGAGTGATGGATAAATGGTTGGCTAATATTTGTTGTACAGCGGGAATAAACAAGTCATGTCAGAAAAGGAGACATCCTGCAATATATGATTATGATTTAGGCCTATATAATAAAAGTACAAATCTAAAATGTCCTTACCAATGGCAAATGCATATGTTATATTATTAGTGTTAATGTTTGTATTAGCCTACCATTATAATAATCCCCCTGCATCAAACGCCTCCATTTCCCCATAAGAGCAATATCTGCTGCAATACAATTGATCAACCGATAGAAGTTGTGGTAAGGCATGGTCTTTGCTGTGCTTGGAAGGCATACAATTTCCTGAAAGTTCAAAACTGATAAATAACAACATCTGCGGGAAAAATGGCGGACGCAAGGTTGGAGTATTTTTGGTGCGCACGCACATTTAATAAACGTGACCCCGTGCCAGCGCGAGGATGAGGCAGCGAGAATGGCGGGAATGAATGAGGCTGGCCTCTTCAACTGTTGATGCAATAGAGATTGCATCATCTGTGGATCTGTTGGGTGGTATACAAATTGGAGTGGGTCTAGGGTTTCTAGGATAATGGTGTTGATGTGAGCCATGACCAGCCTTTCAAAGCACTTCATGGTACAGACGTGAGTGCTACGGGTCGGTAGTCATTTAAGCAGTTACCTTAGTGTTCTTGGGCACAGGGACTGTGGTGGTCTGCTTGAAACATGCTGGTATTACAGACTCAGACATGGAGAGGTTGAACATGTCAATGAAGACACTTGCCAGTTGGTCAGCGCATGCTCTCGATGGTGGAGCTGTAGAACCTTCTCTGATTTTTGATATGCTGAAAATAAGGAAGATTTCTGATGCATTTCTGAGTTTTCGGCTCAATAATTTGACAAATATGAAATCCATATTTTTCTATCATGCACAAATCATTTTGGGATTCCCTCCAGATATCACGCACGGTATGGCCAGATATTGACTCATTAGAAATCCTGAGATCGGCCTATGTGGCCCTTATTTTCTCTATATGATGACAAATACTGACAGTAGGCCTACACAGTATATGTTCTCAGCACATACAATGCATATGCTCTTGGCTGAGGTCCATATCAGGATCTTGATATGCTTTTTGATATGCTAAATAAGGACAATTTCTGATGCTTATTTGAGTTTTGAGGACACGCTCAAGCCTCATTCTTTAAGACACTAGCTATACTTTCCTCTGCATAAAGGTGCATGCAAACCGCAAGCTAAAATCACTGTAAGTGGTAGCATAGCAACAAGAATCACTTATTTTCTGCTGTGGAGTTCCAACTGTCATTTTTTAAATTTGGATGCCACAAATGAGTGTGTTAAAGGTGTGTGGTCGAACTGACAACTGGAGAAACAAAGCAGTGAGAAGCTGTTCCCGAAAATTAATGCAAATATAAGTAGCTAATTTGAGATGTTTTATTTATTGCAGTAACTCGCTCGTCTTTTCAGTTCGCTGCAGCTAGCGACTAGAACGAGCTGCAACAAACACTCAAACTGGACAGTTTTATCTCAATCTCTTCATTTAAAGACTCAATCATGGACACTCTTACTGACAGTTGTGGCTGCTTTGTGTGATGTATCGTTGTCTCTACCTTCTTGCCCTTTGTGCTGTTGTCTGTGCCCAATAATGTTTGTACCATGTTTTGTGCTGCCACCATGCTGTGTTGTCATGTGTTGCAGCCTTGCTATGTTGTTGTCTTAGGTCTCTCTTTATGGAGTGTTGTGTTGTCTCTCCTGTTGTGATGTGTGTTTTGTCATATATTTATATTGTATTTATTTCCCCGCAGGTGGCCTTTTTCCTTTTGATAGGCCGTCATTGTAAGTAAGAATTTGTTCTTAACTGATTTGCCTAGTTAAATAAAGGTTAAAAAAAAAAAAAAAAAAAACTAGAATCAAGGATCATTAGCTAATTTGGCCAGCAGCCAGTAGGGCTAGCTAGGCTTGATAGGGGTTAAAAGCTAACTGGTTGGCAGCCTAGCTAGCTAACAAATAATGACATTGCTTTTCCTGTAGGGATTGTTTTTCAAGCCTCAAGGTGACAGCTAACATTTTAAAACATTTAGGTGTATTTTTTTATGACTCGTTAATGTAAGCTAGCTGGCTAGCTAGCTAACAATCAACTTGGCTAGCTAGTTCGAGTTAGTTTTCTCGTCATGAATGAAGCAGGTAGAGTAGCTACCTTGTGGTTTGGTTAAGTTACATGACAATATTTTCTTGCAATATCAACACAATTTTGATTCGTGATTTATGCATTGACGGCTTGGAGTGGATCACAGACCAACACTGCCGCTACGTTGGGTCTAGACTGCGAGGGACTGCTGCTGATGACCCAATCTGCATCCATCATCCATAACAAACAGGGCAGGCAGGGGTATTGAGGGTGTGCAACTTTTATTTTCTGTTAAAAACTTCTTGTCAATATGGGGGTGCTGTTTTCACTTTGTAAAAAATCGTGCCCAAATTAAACTGCCTCGTACTCTATTCTAGATCGTACAATATGCATATTATTATTACTATTGGATAGAAAACACTCTCAAGTTTCTAAAACCGTTTGAATTATATCTGTGAGTAAAACAGAACTCATTTTGCAGCAAACTTCCTGACAGGAAGTGAAAAATCTGAAATCGAGGCTCTGTTCCAGGGCCTTCCTATTCATTTGCTTGAAATCTATGGATATACATGCACTTCATACGCCTTCCACTAGATGTCACCAGGCAGTGGGAGGTGGAATGGGGTGTCTAGCTTGATCTGAGGTCGAACAAGAGCTCTTGGAATGGGTTTAAGGTTAGGTAGTTAGGTTAGGGTTAAGGTTAGGAGTTTAGGTTAGGTTTAGGTTAGGAGTTAGGTTAGGGTTAAGGTTAGGAGTTAGGTTAAAGGGTTAAGGTTAGGAGTTAGGTGTTAAAGGGTTAAGGTTAGGGCAAGGGTTTGCTAACATGCATAGTTGCAAAGTAGCTAAAAAAGTAGTAAGTAGTTGAAAATTAGCTAATTAGCTAAAGTTGTCCATGATGAGATTTGGGGAAAAAATTACTGACCAACCGACCACCATCCTTTCATTTTAGAATTAATTGACTTTCTGTTTTATATAACCGTACCAAACATAATATATAACACTACTTTAAGTGTCCTGGATTTACATTTACTATGTTACGTCTAGTCTATGAGACCATGCTCATACCACACAGCAATAAGTATAGCTTATCCATACTGTAAACATGTTAAGTAAACTACTGGTCTATTTACTTTCGAACATGCTTGGCTATTGAATGAGTGATGGATAAATGGTTGGCTAATATTTGTTGTACAGCGGGAATAAACAAGTCATGTCAGAAAAAGAGACATCCTGCAATATATGATTATGATTTAGGCCTATATAATAAAAGTACAAATCTAAAATGTCCTTACCAATGGCAAATGCATATGTTTATATTATTAGTGTTAATGTTTGTATTAGCCTACCATTATAATAATCCCCCTGCATCAAACGCCTCCATTTCCCCATAAGAGCAATATCTGCTGCAATACAATTGATCAACCGATAGAAGTTGTGGTAAGGCATGGTCTTTGCTGTGCTTGGAAGGCATACAATTTCCTGAAAGTTCAAAACTGATAAATAACAACATCTGCGGGAAAAATGGCGGACGCAAGGTTGGAGTATTTTTGGTGCGCACGCACATTTAATAAACGTGACCCCGTGCCAGCGCGAGGATGAGGCAGCGAGAATGGCGGGAATGAATGAGGCTGGCCTCTTCAACTGTTGATGCAATAGAGATTGCATCATCTGTGGATCTGTTGGGTGGTATACAAATTGGAGTGGGTCTAGGGTTTCTAGGATAATGGTGTTGATGTGAGCCATGACCAGCCTTTCAAAGCACTTCATGGGTACAGACGTGAGTGCTACGGGTCGGTAGTCATTTAAGCAGGTTACCTTAGTGTTCTTGGGCACAGGGACTGTGCAGTCCTCCACACGTCAATCACACCAACGACTCTCATCAGTCTCGCTACCAGGCCAGGTGCCTCATTTATCACAGGTGCGTGAGCACAAAAAAGACTCTAAACCTTGCATGCAGCAGACCTTACATGCAGCAGACCTTACATGCAGCAGACCTTGCATGCGGCAGACCTTGCATGCGGCAGACCTTGCATGCAGCAGTTTTCCCACAAAATGTGTTTTTTATCCATTTTGAACTTGATGGCAAAGTGACCGTATCTTCATGCTTGTAAACAACTTCTAGAAGGTTGATCAGCTGCAGGCTGTTGCAAGCAAATATGCTTATTGTTTGTTTGGGATAAATGGGAGATGCACGGTTATTAGCCTATAATAATGGCTAATAAAAACATTCAAACATAGGCCTAATAATAAAACAGATGCATTTGCCGTTGGTAAGGAGATCGCATACAGGCATGTCGCCTGTTATATTTACTTGACTTTTATTATAGACCTAAGACCTAAATCAGAATCATATTGCAGGACATGTCTCTCCTTTTCTGACATAACGGGTTTCAATTATTCCCACTCCACAACAAATAGTAGAAATAGTAGGAAAACACCCCTAATAAATTTGATGGTAACAAAAAGGAATTTGCTGTATGGCAAGTTTGATCACATTTCTGAAGAGGTGTGGCCAGAATGGGTTCGTCTTTTGCAGTGACTTTCAAACAAAAAACTGCATGCTGCCTATAGCGAGAGTCAAACACTGGCCTTGCATTCTGCTAGACTAATTGTCTATTCGAACAATTTAAAAGTATAAATGCTTCAGCCCACACTTCTATGCAAAATACGAATTGTTGTTAAATATTTTGTTTATTAGTACATGGCTGTGTTTATATCTCCTGCTTCGGTATAGGCTCTAAGATTAAATATGTCTTGCTCCTGCTGCAACCTGGTCTCAGAGCATTTTGTATTATTCTGTAAGTAAATCTGCGTACTACATTGAGTATGATATGTTACGTTTCGTATTGTATGTATTAATGAGTGGATATCAATCATTCATTTCGTATGATATGTTACAGTTTGTATGAACGCTGCGCTGTAATCAATGAATAGCATTCTCACATAGTGTCAGGTTTTGGCCAAGACTGTTCGGGTTTTGGTCACTAGATGTCCCCATTGCACCTTTTTTGTACCTTTTGTTTTTCTTGCTCTAATTATTGTTTGCACCTGTAGGTCATTCCCTTGTTAGTATTTAAACCCTGTGTGTTCCTCAGTTCCTTGCTCAGTGTTTGTAAGTTAGCACCCAGCCCCAGCCCAAGCCTTGTTTTATACAGATATTTCTCTTGTTGGATTTTCCAGAGGTTCTCTGGTTTAGTTCTTGTGTATTATTTGAGTAGTCTTTTGAGGTTTGCTTTTCCCTGCTGTTTTTTACCACTCTGTGGAGTTTCTTTTGTATTTTGGAGGATTTCCATTTTGTGCCTCTTGGCTTTATTTTTGGACATTGTGGATTTAGTTTCTTTGCCTGAAGATTTTGTTCTTTAATTAAACCACCATCTCTAGTACTGCTGTGTCTGCCTCATCTTCTGGGTTCTGACGATTATTAGTGACTGTTTCTCGCACCGGGTCCTGACACATAGGTGTTCCTTTTCTCCAGGTGTGAAAGGGCAGTGTGGAGTGCAATATCCCCTGATATTGACCCTTTTCGCCCAATGTTAAGGTTAGGGTTAGGGTTTAAGGTTAGAGTAGGTTAGGGTTAAGGTTAGGAGTTAGGTTAGGGTTAGGTTAGGAGTAGGTTAGGGTTAAGGTTAGGAGTTAGGTTAAAGGGTTAAGGTTAGGAGTTAGTGTTAAAGGGTTAAGGTTAGGGCAAGGGTTTGCCTAACATGCATAGTTGCAAAAGTAGCTAAAAAGTAGTAGTAGTTGAAAATTAGCTAATTAGCTAAAGTTGTCCATGATGAGATTTGGGGAAAAAATTACTGACCAACCGACCACCATCCTTTCATTTTAGAATTAATTGACTTTCTGTTTTTATATAACCGTACCAAACATAATATATAACACTACTTTAAGTGTCCTGGATTTACATTTACTATGTTACGTCTAGTCTATGAGACCATGCTCATACCACACAGCAATAAGTATAGCTTATCCATACTGTCAAACATGTTAAGTAAACTACTGGTCTATTTACTTTCGAACATGCTTGGCTATTGAATGAGTGATGGATTAAATGGTTGGCTAATATTTGTTGTACAGCGGGAATAAACAAGTCATGTTCAGAAAAGGAGACATCCTGCAATATATGATTATGATTTAGGCCTATATAAATAAAAGTACAAATCTAAAATGCCTTACCAATGGCAAATGCATATGTTTATATTATTAGTGTTAATGTTTTGTATTAGCCTACCATTATAATAATCCCCCTGCATCAAACGCCTCCATTTCCCCATAAGAGCAATATCTGCTGCAATACAATTGATCAACCGATAGAAGTTGTGGTAAGGCATGGTCTTTGCTGTGCTTGGAGGCATACAATTTCCTGAAAGTTCAAAACTGATAAATAACAACATCTGCGGGAAAAATGGCGGACGCAAGGTTGGAGTATTTTTGGTGCGCACGCACATTTAATAAACGTGACCCCTGTGCCAGCGCGAGGATGAGGCAGCGAGAATGGCGGGAATGAATGAGGCTGGCCTCTTCAACTGTTGATGCAATAGAGATTGCATCATCTGGGATCTGTTGGGTGGTATACAAATTGGAGTGGGTCTAGGGTTTCTAGGATAATGGTGTTGATGTGAGCCATGACCAGCCTTTCAAAGCACTTCATGGGTACAGACGTGAGTGCTACGGGTCGGTAGTCATTTAAGCAGGTTACCTTAGTGTTCTTGGGCACAGGGACTGTGGTGGTCTGCTTGAAAACATGCTGGTATTACAGACTCAGACATGGAGGTTGAACATGTCAATGAAGACACTTGCCAGTTGGTCAGCGCATGCTCTCGATGGTGAGCTGTAGAACCTTCTCTGATTTTTGATATGCTGAAAATAAGAAGATTTCTGATGCATTTCTGAGTTTTCGGCTCAATAATTTGACAAATATGAAATCCATATTTTTCTATCATGCACAAATCATTTTGGGATTCCCTCCAGATATCACGCACGGTATGGCCAGATATTGACTCATTAGAAATCCTGAGATCGGCATGTGGCCCTTATTTCTCTATATGATGACAAATACTGACAGTAGGCCTACACAGTATATGTTCTCAGCACATACAATGCATATGCTCTTGGCTGAGGTCCATATCAGGATCTTGATATGCTTTTTGATATGCTAAATAAGGACAATTTCTGATGCTTATTTGATGTTTTGAGGACACGCTCAAGCCTCATTCTTTAAGACACTAGCTATACTTTCCTCTGCATAAAGGTGCATGCAAACCGCAGCTAAAAATCACTGTAAGTGGTAGCATAGCAACAAGAATCACTTATTTTCTGCTGTGGAGTTCCAACTGTCATTTTTTAAATTTGGATGCCACAAATGAGTGTGTTAAAGGTGTGTGGTCGAACTGACAACTGGAGAAACAAAGCAGTGAGAAGCTGTTCCCGAAAATTAATGCAAATATAAGTAGCTAATTTGAGATGTTTTATTTTTGCAGTAAACTCGCTCGTCTTTCAGTTCGCTGCAGCTAGCGACTAGAACGAGCTGCAACAAACACTCAAACTGGACAGTTTTATCTCAATCTCTTCATTTAAGACTCAATCATGGACACTCTTACTGACAGTTGTGGCTGCTTTGTGTGATGTATCGTTGTCTCTACCTTCTTGCCCTTTGTGCTGTTGTCTGTGCCCAATAATGTTTGTACCATGTTTTTGTGCTGCCACCATGCTGTGTTGTCATGTGTTGCAGCCTTGCTATGTTGTTGTCTTAGGTCCTCTTTATGGAGTGTTGTGTTGTCTCTCCTGTTGTGATGTGTGTTTTGTCATATATTTATATTGTATTTATTTCCCCGCAGGTGCCTTTTTCCTTTTGATAGGCCGTCATTGTAAGTAAGAATTTGTTCTTAACTGATTTGCCTAGTTAAATAAAGGTTAAAAAAAAAAAAAAAAAAAAAACTAGAATCAAGGATCATTAGCTAATTTGGCCAGCAGCCAGTAGGGCTAGCTAGGCTTGATAGGGGTTAAAAGCTAACTGGTGGCAGCCTAGCTAGCTAACAAATAATGACATTGCTTTTCCTGTAGGGATTGTTTTTTCAAGCCTCAAGGTGACAGCTAACATTTTAAAACATTTAGGTGTATTTTTTATGACTCGTTAATGTAAGCTAGCTGGCTAGCTAGCTAACAATCAACTTGGCTAGCTAGTTCGAGTTAGTTTTCTCGTCATGAATGAAGCAGGTAGAGTAGCTACCTTGTGGTTTGGTTAAGTTACATGACAATATTTTCTTGCAATATCAACACAATTTTGATTCGTGATTTATGCATTGACGGCTTGGAGTGGATCACAGACCAACCACTGCCGCTACGTTGGGTCTAGACTGCGAGGGACTGCTGCTGATGACCCAATCTGCATCCATCATCCATAACAAACAGGGCAGGCAGGGGTATGAGGGGTGCAACTTTTATTTTCGTTAAAAACTTCTTGTCAAATTGGGGGTGCTGTTTTCACTTGTAAAAAATCGTGCCCAAATTAAACTGCCTCGTACTCTATTCTAGATCGTACAATATGCATATTATTATTACTATTGGATAGAAAACACTCTCAAGTTTCTAAAAACCGTTTGAATTATATCTGTGAGTAAAACAGAACTCATTTTGCAGCAAACTTCCTGACAGGAAGTGAAAAATCTGAAATCGAGGCTCGTCCAGGGCCTTCCTATTCATTTGCCTTGAAATCTATGGATATACATGCACTTCATACGCCTTCCACTAGATGTCACCAGGCAGTGGGAGGTGGAATGGGGTGTCTAGCTTGATCTGAGGTCGAACAAGAGCTTTGGAATGACGTGACCACTATTTCCTTTGTCTACCAAGGCGCGGGAAGGACATCAGCATTGGCTTCTGAAAACGTTCGGTATAGACGGCTAATATCTCCGCTTTTATTTATTTGATACATGTGATAATACATCGTAAAGTATGTTTTTTCAATATAGTTTATCAGATTATTCAACGTGTATCGGGAGTTTTGGAGTTTTACGTTCTCTGCGTAGGTGAAGATGGACATCTTCGCGCCACTTGGCTAGCTAAGGTTGCTAATTCGACAGGAGAAGAGGACATTCTAAAACCAAACAATGATTATTCTGGACAAAGGACTCCTTGTACAAGATTCTGATGGAAGCTCAGCAAAAGTAAGGACCATTTATGATGTTATTTCGTATTTCTGTGGAAAATGTTTAGTCGTATTTTCCTTCCTTTTGCGGGCGCTGTCTCGCTATAACGTAAGCTGTTTGTTATGGTTAAAGTTATTTTTTTAAATCTAACACGGCGATTGCATTAAAGAACTAGGTATCTTTCATTTGCTGTCCAACATGTATTTTTAGTAAAGTTTATGATGAGTTCTTTGATTAGATTAGGTGGACTGTCCAAAATTTCTCCGAGATTCTGGTGAATCGATGCTACATATTCACAATGTATAACAACGGTTTGCAGCTCAAAATATGCACATTTTCGAACAAAACATAAGTGTATTGTATAACCTGATGTTATAGGACTGTCATCTGATGAAGTTGGTCAAGGTTAGTGATTCATTTATATCTTTTGCTGTTTTTTTGCGATCGCTACCTTTGCGGTGAATGAAAGCGGTTGTGTGTTTGGCTATTGTGGTAAGCTAATATAATGCTATATTGTGTTTTCGCTGTAAAACACTTAAAAAACTCGCGAAATATTGGCTGGATTCACAAGATGTTTATCTTTCATTTGCTGTACACCATGTATTTTTCATAAATGTTTATGATGAGTATTTAGGATTTCACGTTGCTCTCTGTAATTATTCTTGCTGCTTCGTGCTATTTGTGATTGTAGCTGCAATGTTAAAACTATGATTTATACCTCAAATATGCACATTTTCGAACAAAACATAATTATTGTATAGCATGTTATAAGACTGTCATCTGATGAAGTTGTTTCTTGGTTAGTGACTAATTATATCTCTATTTGGTCGGTTTTGTGATAGCTACCTATGCGGTAAAATTTTTTTGAAAATATGCGGTTGAGTCTTTTGCTATTGTGGTTAGCTAATAGAAATACATATTGTGTTTTCGCTGTAAAACATTTTAAAAATCGGAAATGATGGCTGGATTCACAAGATGTWTATCTTTCATTTGCTGTATTGGACTTGTGATTTCATGATATTTATATGCTAGTATTTACTTGTGGCGCTATGCTAGGCTATGCTAGTCAGCGTTTTACTGATGAGGATGCTCCCGGATCAGGGATGGTGATGAAGTAGAGGTTAAATAAATAAAATAATTTTTGAGCAAAAAATAGCCTATGTTTGCAACATGCGTTGTGATTGGAGCTCTGGATTTGCAATGCCTCATGTTTTAAACAGAAATAGCAGAGATGTGCTTTAGAAATAGCAACTGAGATTAAATATGACGATGTTTGCCTTTCTGTGCTTTGTAGCCTACTACTGAATATGGTGCACCTTCACATGAAGGTGACATAGCTGAGGATTTTTGGCGCCTAAACAGGTACAATTATTTGGGTGCTGGACATTGGACATGAGTTGGATTTAGCCCATTTTCGATCAGACATATGAGGATGAATATTACATATCATGTAAGGATATCTATTGAAATGATCAGGTAATGACTACAGATATGATATACTTCTGAAAATATGTGGATTTGTTCATGCCTAAGTATGAAGGCTTAGATATGTCAGCATGTTGACACATACCCTTTCCAGAGTTAGAATATTGTATACATGTGTAAACAGGTGCACATATCTCACCCTGGACATCTGGACTCATTCAGTAGCAGGGGGATTTCTGAGGTCCGGATTGGATGCATGTAGAAACTGGTCCATTAAGGAGAATATCCTAACTTCGTATTTGAAATGAAGGACATGCATATCTGGGCATGTCCACTCCTTACAGTGGCATGAAAAAGTATGTGAACCCTTTGGTATTACCTGGTTTTCTGCATAAATTGGTCATAAAATTTGATCTTCATCTAAGTCACAACAATAGACAAACACAGTCTGCTTAAACTAATAACACACAAGCAATTATACGTGTTCATGTCTTTATTGAACACACCGTGTAAACATTCACAGTGCAGGGTGGGAAAAGTATGTGATCCCTTGGATTTAATAACTGGTTGACCCTCTTTTGGCAGTATGTTTTCTGTAGTTGCGGATCAGACCTGCACAACGGTCAGCAGGAGTTTTGGACCATTCCTCTTTACAAAACTGTTTCAGTTCAACAATATTCTTGGGATGTCTGGTGTGAACTGCTCTTTTGAGGTATTGCCACAGCATCTCAATCGGGACAGTTGGGATGAGGTTTTGAGGTTGGTGTGCTGTGCCTTTTTTTCTCCACACGTGTGTTCCTTCCAAACAACTCAACTATAGTTTCATCTGTTCATCGGAGTTTTAGCCAGCAGCGCTGTGCAACATCCAAGTGCTCTTTTGCAAACGTCAGACGTGCTGCAAAGTTTTTTTTGGACAGCAGTGGCTTCTTCTGTGGTGTCCTCCCATGAACACCATTCTTGTTTAATGTTTTACGAATTGTAGACTCGTCAACAGAGTTGTTAGCATGTTCCAGAGATATCTGTAAGTATTTAGCTGACACTAGGATTCTTCTTAACCTCATTGAGCATTCTGCGCTGTGCTCTTGCAGTCATCTTTGCAGAACGGCCACTCCTAGGGAGAGTAGCAACAGTGCTGAACTTGTTTAATTTATAGACAAATTGTCTTACCGTGGACTGATGAACATCAAGGCTCTTAGAGATACTTTTGTAACCCTTCCCAACTTTATGCACGTCAACAATTCTTAATCGTAGGTCTTCTGAGATCTCTTTTGTTCGAGCCATGGTTCACATCAGGCAATGCTTCTTGTGAATAGCAAACTCTAATTGTGAGTGTTTTTAAAGGGCAAGGCAGCTCTAAAGAACATCTCCTATCTCGTCTCATTGATTGGACTCCAGGTTAGCTGACTCCAATTAGCTTTTAGAGAAGTCATTAGCCTAGGAGTTCACATACTTTTTCCAACCTACACTGTGAATGTTTAAATTATGTATTCAATATAGACAAGAACACACAGTTGTGTGTTATTAGTTTAAGCATTGTTTGTCTATTGTTGTGACTTAGATGAATATCAGATCAATTAGGACCAATTTATGCAGAAATCCAGGTAATTTCAAAGGGTTCACATACAGTACTTTTCTTGCCACTGTATATGTAGTAAAAAGTCAGATATCTGGAAATATAAAGCTAAAGATATCCCCTGATATTGACCCTTTTCGCCCAATGTTAAGGTTAGGAGTTAGGTTAGGGTTAGGGTTAAGGAGTTGGTTAGGTTTAAGGTTGGGAAGTTAGTTGGGTTAAAGGTTAGGAGTTAGGTTAGGGTTAAGGTTAGGAGTTAGGTTAGGGTTAAGGTTAGGAGTTAGGTTAGGGTTAAGGTTAGGAGTTAGGTTAGGGTTAGGTTAGGAAGTTAGGTTAGTTGGGTTAATAGGTTAGGAGTTAGAGGTTAGGGTTAAGTTAGGAGGTTTAAGGTTAGGAGGTTAGGTTAGGGTTAAGGTTAGGAGTTAGGTTAGGAGTTAGGTTAGGGTTAAGGTTAGGGAGTTAGGTTAGGGTTAAGGTTTAGGAGTTAGGTTAGGGTTAAGGTTTAGGAGTTAGGTTAGGGTTAAGGTTAGGAGTTAGGTTAGGGTTAAGGTTAGGAGTTAGGTTAGGGTTAAGGTTAGGAGTTAGGTTAGGGTTAAGGTATAGCTTATCCATACTGTCAAACATGTTAAGTAAACTACTGGTCTATTTACTTTCGAACATGCTTGGCTATTGAATGAGTGATGGATAAATGGTTGGCTAATATTTGTTGTACAGCRGGAATAAACAAGTCATGTCAGAAAAGGAGACATCCTGCAATATATGATTATGATTTAGGCCTATATAATAAAAGTACAAATCTAAAATGTCCTTACCAATGGCAAATGCATATGTTATATTATTAGTGTTAATGTTTGTATTAGCCTACCATTATAATAATCCCCCTGCATCAAACGCSTCCATTTCCCCATAWGAGCAATATCTGCTTGCAATACAATTGATCAACCGATAGAAGTTGTGGTAAGGCATGGTCTTTGCTGTGTTTGGAGATGCATACACTTTCCTGAAAGTTCAAAACTGATAAATAACAACATCTGCGGGAAAAATGGCGGACGCAAGGTTGGAGTATTTTTGGTGCGCACGCACATTTAATAAACGTGACCCCTGTGCCGGCGCGAGGATGAGGCAGCGAGAATGGCGGGAATGAATGAGGCTGGCCTCTTCAACTGTTTATGCATGATAATCACATTGGTGGTTAGCCTAGGCTATGCACAATTCATTGTTTGTGTAGCCTATCTAAACKCACTTTGAACATGAACCATTTGTTAACAAGAGAGGATCTGACACAAATAGACTATTCATATAAAAATGATTTWWAAAAAATAATGATTTATGATGATTATTAGACCTATTATTAGGCTTGATTTATACATCATAATATAGGCTACTGTTTTTATGCATAGGCTAGTCCAACAATTTCAACATTTTATAATTTATAATTATTGCTTAATAGAAGGCCTAGCTATATTATCCTACTTTGGTGATAATAAACATTGTTATCATAATCCTAATTATCACTTCGAGGAATGCGTCTATATAATAATATAACTCAGCTGAGATCCCATGTTAGTCAATCCGTGGCTCTAGTTTAGGGGTAATTCTAAATGTGTGCCTGGAGGAAGCACGGTAATCAGTGTTGACTGTAGTTTGTTTTCTAACAGACTGGAACTTTCACCAGACAAGCGTTTGAGGGGAGAGAGAGGAGGGACAGGCAGGAGTGCGTGAAGGACGGGCAAGTCTGATGACATCCACAGTTTCAACGCTGAATCATCTACAGCAGCAGACAACTCGTGAGTTTGTAAAGTTATAAATTGTTTTTTTTTACTTTGTAAAGAGAGCATTGTAGCCTATGTCAAACCTCTGTAAGGGCTGGGAAAGTTGAACCCGAAACAAAGACTGTTCTGGAGACTGCCCGTATTTCTCGAACCCACATTCACACTGACAGGCGGAGGAACGGGACAGACTGAGAGAGAGCCCCCGAGGGGGTTTGGAAGGAGAGAAAAACCAAAAAAATCCTACCAGTCCACTTCTGCATCAAGAAATGTCCTAAAATTACGCATGAAGGAGTTTATGGAGACGAGAAGAAGAGTTGTGGTGACAACGAGAGAGAAAGTTAGAGGAGAGTAGAGCAGAAGAGTGGAGAGCACGGGACAGTCAGAGGAGAATCTAGTCTACCTGGGAAAGGGGTCAGAGAATGAATTAGCGAACAACGAGTGCCCTGTGTCGCAGCCAACAGTAAGGTAAGTGGTTTTGAGGAGTTCTACCCATGTTGTTGTCTAACTCCTCGCCTTTTGCTTCAATATACATYGAGTTTGAACAGGACCACAGGGTTGAGTCGGCTGGCTCGGGAGAGCGTGCATGGACTCGTCAGGAGAAAGAAACCAAGCAGGCATGTAATGCAATGTAAATATAATGAGAACTATATGGACACTCYTGACCTGCAACCAATTTTTTATTTCAGAATTGGTTAGGGTTAGGGTCAGGGTTGAACCAGTACCTCTTCTCCTCAAGCCCAGGTCGGGGTTCAGGTCAGGGTTAAGGTAAGGATCAGATGCCTTTAATTGTGATCAAGGATCAACACAGCAGTTTAGTTGAGGACTTTGCCAACTTCATAAAGTTTTCTAACATCCTTAAATGTGTTAAAATAAGTAATTCAAAGTTTGATACCATTTTCATTTTATTAGCAGATCAGCTTTGTATAGAGAAAGCACATATTTCAGACACGATATTGAGATACTATGCTACTGTAAGTGTTTAGTGTGAGCTACAGACAGTTTAGATTATTAAAAGTGCCAAAAGTGTAGAAGTCCATTGAATAAAAGGTTAGCCAGTTATCTTGACCAGGGCAAAATAAATTCTAGCCCAGAAGGTTCTAGAATGCGTCCAGATGGTCATGAGAAGGAAGAAGTAGAGATGGGTTTTCTGAAATAAAATGAATGTCCCATGTGAGTGCATTACATGAAATATGAACATGTCAATGGCTGGCTGGTTGAGCTCCATACCGAGCTGTGACAGAGGCCTTGCAGTCTGTGTTGCTTGAGGAGCATAAGCACACCAGAGCACAGCTGTCCCACAGAGATGGTCACGCACATGCAGCTGAGCTGGTGCTCTCTAATCCCCCGATGTTGGCCAACTTCTGCATGCTCTGTTAGGATTCTGGAACTTTTCTGAAACATTCGGAGGAAAGGGTCAAGATACAAACACTGTATCGTAGTTTGATTTTATGGAAGATTGTTTGTTTGGTAGATTTGATTCTTTTTCTGTTTCCATGCTGGGGTGCTCTGCTGATTGGGGTTCTAAGCCTGGTCAATTCTCTCTCTCTCTCTTGTAACACTTGAGAGAGACTAAACGTATGTGAGAGTGGATGTGTGTTGTCTGACAGGGTTCTCTGTGTATCTCTGTGTCTCTGTCAGGCTTGACACCTGTTCCCCCCACCCCCTAGTTAGCCACACCCATGGATGAGGAGAGGAGCCCCCCTGTCAGCTCACCTGAGCCCCTTGATGATAGGGACCCACATCCCCCCACGCCGCACCCCAACCCCTCCACGGACATCCCAGCCTCCACCCCTATTCCAACCCCCACACACACCACAGGTGAGTGAACTGTTGTGGCATTGACAGTACTGAAGGTCTRGGGCATGTGTCAAACTCATTCCACAGAGGGCSGAGTGACTGCAGGTTTTGGCTCCACCCTTGTACTTGATTGATGAATTAAGGTCACTAATTAGTAAGGAACTCCCCTCACCTGGTTGCCTAGGTCTTRACAGAAAATAAACAACAAAAACCGGCAGACACTCTGCCCTCCTTGGAATGAGTTTGACACCCCTGGTTTAGGGGAAGGGAATGTCATTACATGATGCTAAGCTGCTTTATCAAGTGCCATCCTGTACGTAAGGAAAGGACAGAAAGGAAGGAGGCCCTATTCAAACACTATAAACATGTATCCTTCCTCTCCATCCCATCCTTGGAGTCTGAAAGAGGGGGTAAGAGCTGTGTGTGGTGGGTTGGAACATGCCTGTCTCAGTGAATGGGGAAGTGATTACCATCAACAGTGATTGTCTGGATGCTTTTGGAGTGTGTTTGTGTATGAGCTTAACTAAGATAGGGAGATGAGCGATGTGTGTGTGTGTATTGTTGTGTGTTGGTGTGCACATGTGTATGTGTGTGTACATGCATACATTCATTCATGTGTGGGAGAGAGACTGTACACACATGGAGTGTTGAAAGGGACCGATGTGTGCATACTGTGTGAGTATGTGTACAGTATKTCTGTATTGTGTGTGTGTGTGTTAAACAAGTCCTGAACGATGTGTTTGTTCTGCCTGTGGAGTAGACTTAGTGAAAGTCTGTACAGTAGGTCAAAATGAAGGCCAGATCTGTCTCTGTACTCTCTTCCTACCAGGACACCTAACTCAGCTCACTGTCAAAGCCACAATATGAAGTACAGTAGGGAGACTGTGTGTGTGTGCAGTGTAACAAAGAGCCTGAATGAATGGCGACCTTTGGTGCTTGTAGGGACAGCTCAGGGCTTCGTGCCCTCTTCTATCCCTCTTTTCGGTTTCCGGTTGAGGTTTGGAGTTGGGCAACAAAGAGCCAACATAAAGCCTGATTGGTCATGGTGAGAATTATTTGTGGAGAGATTTATTGATGGACGTGAGGGAGGAGGTGGGCGTGTGTGAATGATTCTGTGTTTTGATTGACTAGAAGTGTCTTCAGCCCACCTTTGCTCTAACTCTATTGGCTGCTTTTTTCATCWCTATTTTCATCCTAAAGCTCCAGGAAGTCCTGGTAAGAGGACAGTGCTGTTTAAGATAGGATAGAGGGAGGCGGGGTTAGGGAAGTCAACTGGGATGTCAAGTGATTTGTTGCCATGGGAACCAGCCACAAAAATCCTCCATGGTGGGAGGAGTCTTCTATAGGGCAAGTCTGGATCCAGAACACTAGGATCTATATTCWAGAAGAATACAATAACATAGGAACATGTGGATGCATGTGTGTCTACTGCCTACCACACATACAGTGCATTATTGTATTAAAGTATTCAGACCCCTTGCCTCTTTCCATATTTTGTTATGTTACAGCTTATTCTAAAATTGATTAAATTGGGGGGGGTTTTGCTCAACTTTTTATAGATTTTTGCAAATGTATAAAAAATAAAAATGGAAATATCACATTTACATAAGTATTCAGATCTTTTACTCAGTACTTTGTTGAAGCACCTTYGGCAGCGATTACAGCCTCGAGTCTTCTTGGATATGACGCTACAAGCTTGGCACACCTGTATTTGGGGAGTTTCTCCCATTTCTTCTCTGCAGATCCTCTCAAGCTCTGTCAGGTTGTATGGGGAGCGTCGCTGCACAGCTATTTTCAGGTCTCTCCAGAGATGTTCGACCGGGTTCAAGTCCGGTCTCTGGCTGGAACACTCAAGGACATTCAGAGACTTGTCCCGAAGCCACTCCTGCGTTGTCTTGGCTGTGTGCTTAGGATCATTGTCCTGTTGGAAGTTGAACCTTTGCCCCAATTTGAGTTCCTGAGTGCTCTGGACCAGGTTTTCATCAAGAATCTCTCTGTACTTTGCTCTGTTCATCTTTCCTTCGATCCTGACTAGTCTCCCAGTCCCTGCCGCTGAAAAACATCCCCASAGCATGAAGCTGCCACCGCCATGCTTCACCGTAGGGATGGTGCCAGGTTTCCTCCACACTTGGCATTCAGGCCAAAGAGTTCAATCTTGGTTTCATCAGACCAGAGGATTTTGTTTCTCATGGTCTGAGAGTCCTTTAGGTGCCTTTTGGCAAACTCCAAGTGTGCTGTCGTGTGTCTTTTACTGAGGAGTGGCTTCCGTCTGGCCACTCTACCATAAAGGCCTGATTGGTGGAGTGCTGCAGAGATGGTTGTCCTTCTGGAAGGTTCTCACAGAGGAACTCTGAGTGACCATCGGGTTTTYGGTCACCTCCCTGACCAAGGCCTTTCTCCCCYGATTTCTCAGTTTGGCCGGCGGCCAGCTCTAGGAAGAGTCTTGGTGGTTCCAAACTTCTTCCATTTAAGAATGATGGAGGCCACTGTGTTCTTGGGGACCAATACTGAATATTTTTTTGGGGTAGCTTTCCCCAGATCTGTGTCTCTACATAATCCTGTCTTGGACAATTCCTTTGACCTCATGGCTTGGTTTTTGCTCTGACATGCACTGTCAACTGTGGGACCTTTTATATAGACAGGTGTGTGCCTTTCCAAATCATGTCCAATCAATTGAATTTACCACAGGTGGCCTCCAATCAAGTTGGAGAAACATCTCAAGGATGATCATTGGAAACAGGATGCACCTGAGYTCAATTTCGAGTCTAATAGCAAAGGGTCTGAATACTTATGTAAATTATGTATTTCTGTTAAACATTTTTTAKACATTTGCAAAAATTTCTAAAAACCTGTTTTTGCTTTGTCATTATGGGGCATTGTGTGTAGATTGATGAGGGGAAAAAATATTTAATCAATTTTAGAATAAGGCTGTAACATAACAACATGTGGAAAAAGGGAAGGGGTCTGAATACTTTCCGTATGCGCTGTAACCCCCCTCAACACACACAGACCTTTGAGGCTAACCATCAGAAATGTAAGTAGGCCATCAGATAATGAGTCATATTTTTTAAGGTAATTAAGTTGTGTTGTTTTTAGTTTCAGTCTTCACAGAGGTTGTCCCAACATGCAGTTCTCCCTAACCACTAGCTCAAGGTAAAAGTTACCCTTAACCACCTAAGAAGGGGCGATAAGGGGGTGAGTTGATTTGGGAGGACGGATATGAGTTTAGGTGGGTGAAGAAAAGGAAGGGATGGGAGGGCGGAATGAGGAATGGAATGAGAACTGGCTTCACTTCCATAGAGGGCAACAAGGACTTGCTTTCATCACTTACCAGCTCCCCACACCCCACCAGCTCCCCACCCCCACCCCTAACTTCAGAATCCGAGACCAGCACTGGGCCCCATGTGCATTAGACGAGGAGAATACACACACACACAGGGCCCATTGATTTCTGCTAGCTGGGCTGGCACCACAGGGATGTGTGTGGAGAGTGGTCCTGACTTATTTGGTCTATTTGTGCTGTGCTCTGCCCAGAAAATCTGCTACCACCCTGGTTCCATATGGCAATGTAACGGTCTACTCTTTCCGTCTACGGCATCTGCCTAGAGGGCTTACAGCACAGGTGCTTGCCCTGTACAGTTAACTGCAGGATTGCTGATTAAAGGGTTGCTGTCCAGGTGTTGCCCTCTATCACTACATACTCTCTCTCTCTCTCTGTCTCTCTCTCTGTCTCTCTCTTTTATGCCTCTCTTCTCTCTTCCTGTCTCTCTCTCTCTCTCTCTCTCTCTCTCTCTCTCTCTGGTCCTCTCTCTCTGTTTCTCTATCTCGCTCTGTCCTCTCTCTCTCTGTCTCCTCTCTCTGTCTTCTCTGTCTCTCTCTCTCTGTCTCTCTCTCTGTTCTTTCTCTATCTCGCTCTGTCTTCTCTCTCTGTCTCTTCTCCTTCTCTCTCTCTGCCATGAAGATGCAATCAGTGAGGCTTGTTTACATAGGAGTATTTCTACCATTCTAATTACCAACAAGTTTATCCCTTCCCCTTCTCTCTCACTCGGCTGTAAAGATGCAATCATGAGCTTGTTTACATGGAATCTTTCTCACTCCATTCTAAATACCAACACGTTTATCCCTTCTCTCTCTCCTCCCGTGTTAGGCTGTGTGTTTTCATCTCTCCCCCGTTGTTAGGCGTGTGTGTTAGTGGTGTTTTCTCTCTCCCCCGTTAGGCTGTGTTGTGTAGTGTGTGTTTTTCTCTGCTCCTCCGTGTTAGGCTGTGTGTGTTAGTGTGTGTTTTCTCTCTCCCCCGTGTTAGGCTGTGTGTGTTAGTGTGTGTTTTCTCCATGTGTGTTAGAGGCTGTGTGTGTAATTTGCTTTCTCTCACTGACGGAAATAAACGTGGTGCAGTTTGAGGCATTTTTACGACATAGTTGAACTATGAAAAAGCATGAGAGTTTGTTTTCCCAACCTCTCCAACTCTGACACACATTTGGCCCTCGCTGAACTGGCTTCGTGTAGCTTCTCCTCTGGAGAATGCAGGAAAGCAGCGATGCAGAGGTTGTGTTGCTCCTCAACCATAACGGGTCCTTGGAGTGTAGAGAATCTAGACATAGTTCTCCCCCTACTGAAGGCACAGAGCAACCCTGAGGTGGTGTGTCAAACGGTTGCATAGGAAATGTGGCCAWATAGGAGACCTTTGAACTCTCGTTAACAAAGATTCGCTGTTGATTCCGTTTACCGAACAGAGATGCGTGGTCTCTCAAACGTGTGTTTGTGTGTGTTTCTACACATCAAAGAGAACCTGACCTGTCATGACCTCTGTGTGTGTTTAGATGCATGCCACAAAAGAGACGCTAACTAAACACTAGCTTGAGTTTTTCCCAGAAGAAGAATCTCTGAGACAAAGTAACACAATTAAATTCCTCTTAGGCCTGTTAAACAGCAGACAGTTTCAGTCTTTAATGAGCTTACACTGCTTCATTCTCTCTAAGCAACAATAATCTGGCTTTCTGGACTCTATCCAGCACTCCCCTCAGAAAGCGCTTTTCTCTCAAGTGTGTCTTTGAGTCCTGGCTGGGTTTCAGGGCAGATTAGGCTATGCTGTGTGTGAGTGTGTGTGCGTGCGTGTGTGTGTGTGGGTTCATTGAGGAGATGCCACAGAAGACGTGAGTGTATCTCCATGACTAATTGTTTTCGTTTTTTGTCTTATTAATTTCCTAATTACAACACGCACACACACTCTCTTAAGGATCCCTGAGGAATTATTGTGGGAATTGTTCTGTATTGTTTGACAGGGTGTGGGGTTGCATTTGTGTGTGTGTGTGGTTTTCCCTTGTGGGGACCAGGATAGTAAAACAAGGACAATTCAGACAAGTAGGAACATTTTGCCTATTATTTTATGTTTACGGGTTTTGGTTTTGGTTTAGGGTTACAATTACAGTTAGAATTAGGGTTAGGGGTTAGGGTTAGAGGTTAGGGAAAATAGGTTTTTGAATGGGAATCAATTGTTTGGTCCCCACAAGGATAATAAAACTAAATGTGTGTGTGTGATGAATGTATTTGCTGGTGGTGCCTTTAATCCATGAGATGTATTTTGCTAAGCGACACCACCTGTTTACCATCCCACACGCCGTGACCAACAACATTAGAGACATACAGCAAGGGTCTGTGTTTCTCTGTGTGTGTCTCTTTGTGTGTGTGCGTGTAGGATTTGTGTATGCTGTGTGTGTGTATATGTTTGCATGTGTAATTATTATGGGAGCTTATTGTTATTCAGGGTTGGATGTATCGTTATATAACAAAGCTTAATTGACTGGAGGCATCTGGGTTGATCATTGGACGTTTGGATGTTTTGAGAGGTCATATGTGTGAGGATCTCTGCTCTGCATGTCTATGCTATGGATGGCTGCTGGCTCGGGGACAGAGGTACAGATGTTTGGATAATGGTCCATGCTCACTCACTCCCTGGACTTGAATGATGACAGGACTTGTCTTGGGCACTGACTCCAGGAAACTGGCAGATGTGAATGGCCTAAACTTCTCTGTAAGGGAGAATAATCCATTGAGAGAATGAATGGACACATCATACTGTGTATACAGAACAAGGTGTATTTTGAAACCTAGCCAGTGTGATATGTTTCTGCGAGGCCTGATCAAAGACACAGAGGTAGAGCTCTACACAGTCAGTTTGTGGAAACTTTCTTTACTCTATAAGCATCTCTGCTTCTCTAGAGACTCTGCTTCTGTCAGTCACGAACACAAACAAACACACATACACACACAGCAGAGTTCCTCAGTGTAGAGCTACTTTAGAGGGGCCTTAGTAAAGGCTGTATCACAGAGACAGAGGATTTAGGGAGTTTCAAAGACTCCACGTAAATCCTCTGTCTTCTCTTTCTGCTACCTACACTCCATCCCCTCCACACTCCATCCCCTCCACACTCCATCCCTCCACACTCCATCCCCTCCACACTCCATCACCCTCCCCATTCCACCCTCCACACTCCATCCCCCCCACCTTCCATCCCCCCCACCTCCATCCCCTCCACACTCCACCCCTCCACACTCCATCCCTCCACTCCAATCCCTCCACACTCCATCCCCTCCACACTCCATCCCCTCACACTCCTCCCCTCCACACTCATCCCTCCACACTCCATCCCTCCACACTCCATCCCCTCCACACTCCCTCCTCCACACTCCATTCCCCTCCACACACTCCATCCCCTCCACACTCCACCCCTCCACACTTCCATCCCTCACACTCCATCCCCTCCACACTCCATCCCCTCCACACTCCATCCCCTCCACACTCCATCCCCTCCACACTCACTCCATTCCCTCCACACTCACTCCATCCCCTCCTCACTCACTCCATCCCCTCCTCACTCACTCCATCCCCTCCTCACCCACTCATATGCCAGGCTCCAATCCCAGTCTCTTTCATGCTGTGTTCTCTGTCTTCCAGTGAATAAAGAACATTCAGATAACAGGAGAGAGAGAGAGATCGAGAGTGGGTGGGGGAGATAGAGGGAGGAAAATTGAGTGTAAGAGTTGTGAGGAGAGGAAGGCTGGGGCTAAGATGGCCGCTGAAAGAGTTTAGCCAACTGTAGACTTTAGAGATGGGTGCCATGTTGCTGCCTTAAGGATTCCCCTTTACCTCTCTCTCTCTCCCTGCTGATGAAAAAATACAGCTTAACAGTCTCCAGTCTCTTTCTATAGATGGGTTGGTTGACAACGTCACAAATGATGTGCACATCGATGGGACCGGAAGCTGTGTGTTGTAATGTTCTAAAGAGTCTGTTAACTAGCAACAATGACAAGAATCTAAACAGTCTGTTAACTAGCAACAATGACAAGAATCTAAACAGTCTGTTAACTAAGCACAATGACAAGAACTAAACAGTCTGTTAACTAGCAACAATGACAAAGAACTAAACAGTCTGTTACTAGCAACAATGACAAGAAGTAAAGTCTGTTAACTAGCAACAATGACAAGAATCTAAACAGTCTGTTAACTAGCAACAATGACAAGAAGCTAAACAGTCTGTTAACTAGCAACAATGACAAGAATAAACAGTCTGTTAACTAGCAACAATGACAAGAATCTAAACAGTCTGCTTAACTAGCAACAATGACAAGAATCTAAACAGTCTGTTAACTAGCAACAATGACAAGAATCTAAACAGTCTGTTAACTAGCAACAATGACAAGAATCTAAACAGTCTGTTAACTAGCAACAATGACAAGAATCTAAACAGTCTGTTAACTAGCAAAATGACAAGAAGCTAAACAGTCTGTTAACTAGCAACAATGACAAGAAGTAAACAGTCTGTTAACTAGCAACAATGACAAGAATCTAAACAGTCTGTTAACTAGCAACAATGACAAGAATCTAAACAGTCTGTTAACTAGCAACAATGACAAGGAGCTAAACAGTCTGTTAACTAGCAACAATGTCTTGTTTTGAGTTGTTTTTGCTGATTTCATTCAAATGCTAATATTGCATAAATTCGATAGCTAGCTAATCAACAACTGTAACAATGTATTTGAGAGACAACAAGTGCTCATTGTGCATGTTTATTTATGGTTTCAACAAACATTTGGAGACAAAATATAGTTTACAGGGGGCCTCCTGAGTAGTGCAGCAGTCTAAGGCACAGCATCGCGGTGGGCCGGGCGCCTGCAAGCTGACTTCGGTCACCGGCTGGACAGTGTTTCCTCCGACACATTGGTGCGGCTGGCTTCCGGGTTAAGCGAGCATTGAGTCAAGAAGCAGTGCGGCTTGACAGGGCTGTGTTTCATAGGACGCATGGCTGTCGACCTTTGCCTCTCCCGAGTCCGGTTTATATTATGTTCTTTTTTTAACCTATGAAATCAACAATTTTTTACATTTTTAGCTAATTGAATTACTTCACCAATCAGTGCGGATAGAGCTGTCACGTTAGTTGTTTACATGTGTGATGGACAGACAAGTGTAGCCTATGGCGCAAGATGCAACTGAAATTTGACAAGTGTGGAGAGAGTGAGAGAGGGTTGAGGCTTGAAGCACTGGGCATCTAGTTATGACATGCATTATATGAATTAGTTACACAGAATTATACCTAGGAGGATTGGCTTATATGGAGGAACTTTGAATGTCCTTTTGAGCAGCTAGCTAACCAGCTTGTGTGTGTGCAGAGTGGAACCAACATGTAAAATGCATCTTACCTTTTTGTAGTTAATAAATCCTGCGTGATAACTAGGCCTATAGTATCCCTAACTAGCATTGAAAAAGTTAATCCATTCTTCTCTAAAATCTCTCTCCATATCTTCTGAATCAAGCTTGTAGACTTCGGGGGGGGGAGCTTAAACACACACAGGTAAAGATTTCCAGCTTGCAGGCAGACACTGGAATAAGTTTCAGTGAGGGCTTTGCATAGGCGCTTTACTGCGTTTTGTTGTGGGACTAGAAAAAAATGGCTGTTACATAAAGGAACATTACTAACCGGTTCCCATCAAAATAACGATTCTTTTCCAGAACAGTATGGATCACTGGTCCTTTAAAAATATGATACTTTTCGGTTCTGTTCCTTGAACCGTTCCTTGAACACTTTCAAAATGTATACATGCCGTGTGTCATCAATCAAGTGTCCTTAAGCTAAAATATATCCAGCATGAGTGGTTAGCTAACAAGATGCAGTCCAGCCAGATGTTCCTCACCAGTTTGCAACATTTAGTGTGCTCATGCTACGTAGGGGACATCGGCTGCACCGATAGTCAAGGAAAGGCTAATATCGGTAACAAATATTGGCCCAACCGATTATCGCTCATTCTCTAATTTGCTCACCTGCATCCAATCTTCATTAACCACAAGTCCGCCTCACTCTTGATTAATCAACCACCCTCATAGTATTTAAATGGCATCCATCTTCACTCCTTTGTACATCTGCATAACAAACAGTCCGTACTGCAAGTTTGTGCTGATCCAATGACCCATCACCACCCCATCGAGTCAAAAATAATATCCCGATATGTATGTGTTGATTTTTTTCCCACATTACTAATGCACGAACACACACAGATGCACACACACAGACAGACAAAGACACACATGCACAGACAGCCAGACAAAGACACACACGCACACACAGACACACACCAACATGTGTGTATACACAGCTAGCTCCAGCATTGCTTGATTACTTTGTTCTGATTTGAATTAGAGATTTATCATTCTCAGATCTCGGAAATCGCTTCACGGTTTGGGGGTTTGACATGAGTGCCAGCATAGAATTACTTACTTACTTACTTACTTACTTACTTTATTGTCCCCATGGGGAAATTTTGTTGCAGTGTCATGTACACATTTAAAGTGGTGTTAAATACAAAACAAGATTGACAATACAACTTTCAATAACAGTCACGCACCAATAAATAAAATAAAATTTAAAATTTAAAAAAGAAGAAAAGACTAGCCTGCTGGCCTTACGGGGTCAATGGGAACATTTGCCCGAGCTATTTAAGAGGGATATCACACCTGGCACAAATGATTGTCTCGTTCTATTTTTCCTGCTGAGGGGTGCCCTATACCTGCGCCCAGAGGGGAGTAATTCAAAGTCCAGGTACAGGGGGTGACTTGGGTCTAAAATGATTTTGTGAGCCTTACGGAGGGCCCTGACCTTAAAAATCTCATCCAGGCCTGTCTGTTTGACTCCAAAGTACCTTGCTTGCTGTGGTAATAATCCTTCTCAGCATGTTTCTCTRACTGACAGTGGCATTGCCAAACCAACAAACAATACAAAAAGTTAAAATACTCTCAATAAAGGATTTGTAAAACAGAGTCAATATAGTACAGTCTATATTAAAAGAACCCAACTTTTTTAGAAAGTACAGTCTCTGTTGGCTCTTTTTGTAGATCTGGTCTGTACATTTACTCCACTGAAGCTTACTGTCCAAAAAGACACCCAGATATTTATATTCCTCTACAATTTCTATGTTCTGACCTCTGATAGATGTTGCAGTGGTAGGTGTTGTACTCTTCCTGAAGTCTATGCACATCTCTTTGGTCTTGTTGGTATTGAGGACCAAGTGTGATTCCTCACACCACTCTACAAAGTCATCTAGGACCGGGCCATGATGTTCCTCGTCATCATGCAACAGGCTGATCAAGGCAGTGTCATCAGCGAACTTAACGAGGTGTCTGTCAGTATGGGAACTAGTACAACTATTAGTGTACAAGATGTACAGAAGTGGGGACAAAACACATCCCTGAGGAGAGCCTGTATTGGTATTGCGTATATCCGACACATGGGAACCTATTTTGACTCGCTGTGAGCGTTGGCTCAGGAAGTCCAACAGCCACAAAACCAGCCCCCCATCTAAGGAAAAGTCCCGAATGAGTCTCTGTGCCAGAATGTAGGGCTGGATTGTGTTGAAGGCTCTAGAATTGGCTCTAGTCACATTTGATATTGGGTTCAGATTTGTTTTGGTCCAGTGGTGGTGGCTTACACACACGCACAGACAGACAGACAAGGGCTTGGAGGCACAACCCATTTGTTTTGGTGTTTAACCCTCACATGTCTATGAGAAACCATAAGAACTGTTCAAGTTACAGGATAGATAAAAAGAACGTTTGAACAAGAGATTGAACGATATAATTATTGATAGAATGCTAGATATACTGAACAAAAATATAAATGCAACAATGTCAAGGATTTTACTGAGTTACAATTCATATAAGGAAATCAGTCAATTGAAATAAATTCATTAGGCCCTAATCTATGGAATTCACATGACTGGGCAGGGGCGGAGCCATGGGGGTCCTGGATTGGCATAGGCCCACCCACTGGGGAGCCAGGCCCAGTCAATCAGAATTAGTTTTTCCCCACAAAAGGACTTTATTACAGACAGAAATACTCCTCAGTTTCATCAGCTGTCTGGGTGGCTGGTCTCAGACAATCTCTCAGGTAAAGAAGCCGGATGTGGAGGTCCTGGGCTGCCATGGTTACACGTGGTCTGTGGTTGTGATGCTGGTTGGGCATACTGTCAAATTCTCTAAAATGACGTTGGATGCGGCTTATGGTAGAGAAATTAGCATTCAATTCTCTGGCAACAGCTCTGGTGCACATTCCTGCTCAGCATGCCAATTACACACTCCCTCACAACTTGAGACATCTGTGGCATTGTGTTGTGTGACAAAACTGCATATTTTAGATTGGCTTTTTATTGCCTCCAGGACAAGGTGCACCTGTGTAATGATCATGCTCTTTAATCAGCTTCTTGATATGCCACACCTGTCAGATTATCTTGGCGAAGAAGAAAGGCAGGGATGTAAACAAGAGTCCAGAAAATCTTAGCAAAATAATATTCTTGTGCCTCCAGAACATTTCTGGGATCTGTTATTTCAGCTCATGAACCATGAGACCAACACGTTACATGTGTTCATGTTTTTGTTCAGTATAGATAGAAAGAATGATACAACAATAGATTGAACAATAGATGCCCCTGATTTTCAGACACACATACCTCAGAACCACACACACACACACACACACAGAGAGAGAACAGTCAGTGTATTGACGGCGGCTCCCCTGGCTAGTGCTTTAATATCTGGTTCAGGCCCTGATTGACTATAATGGAAGCAGCATGGCGGCCGCTGCCTTTGAAATGTCTTCCACATGCGGAGGAGGGACACAGGGAGTGTGTGTCTCTGTATATGGGGCAGTGTGTGAGCGGGGGAGAGACCGGGTGTAGAGGAAGCATTTCCCCTCATCTATGATCCTGCTCACATCCAGGTCAACACTCGCAGTGAGAACACACACACACACACACACTTTTCCTGTTTATCCTGGCATGTTGTTTTGATGGCTTTGATATTTTCCATTAAAGATGAAGAGTATATTGATATTAATAATGATGATGATTAGTTTTTCTGTGTAAACATGTTTACTTCTACCATGTTTGAGGGTTTTGTAACGGTTTTCCTCCTCCTCTTCATCCGAAGAGGAGGAGCAGGGATTGAACCAAAATGCAGCGGAGTTTGAAGACATAATGATTTATTAAATAAACAAAATAGACAAAGACGAAAACGAACTATACTGGATATTACTAACAAAATAACAAAACGATGTAGACAGACCTGAACAAACGAACTTACATATACACGAAGCACGCTGACACAGGAACAGACTACATAAACGCACGAAACAAACCGAAACAATCCCGTATGGTGTAACATCGACACAGACACAGGAGACAACCACCCACAACGAACACAGTGAAACAACCTACCTAAATATGACTCTTAATTAGAGGAACGCAAAACACCTGCCTCTAATTAAGAGCCATACCAGGCAACCCTAAACCAACATAGAAACACACAACATAGAATGCCCACCCAAACTCACGTCCTGACCAACTAACACATAAAACTAACAGAAAACAGGTCAGGAACGTGACAGGTTTTTGATGTCTCAAAAGTCAAATATGGATTTTAGTTGAGAGTATTGGATTTTGCTCACTTAAATATAAAGGAAAGAGGAAATAACAGTGCAGCCATTCTCACCTTCAAAATGGCTACTGTGTTGTAGTTCATGTGTACTGTTTGTAAGGACACTGTCAGGTGAGTGCTTACTGGTAGCGAAGTCAGGTGCAGGAGAGCAGAGATTTGTGAACAGGCGCACACTTTATTTAGGCAAAACGCGCAAAACAATAAATTTAACAATAAACATCTTCGTGAAAAATAACACGGAAAAAACAAGCCAGTCTGGCGCATCAACAATACTCACGTAACACAAACAATCTTACACAAAGACATGAGGGGGAACAGAGGAATAAATACATGTAGATTGATTGGGGAATGAAAACCAAGTGTGCAGGGAACAAGACAAAACAAATGGATATATAAAAAATGGAGCGGCGATGGCTAGAAAGCCGGTGACGTCGACCGCCGAACGCCGCCCGGACAAGGAGAGGAGCCGACTTCGGCGGAAGTCGTGACAGACACAGCTTCCCAGAAGCCTTTTTTAGCAAAGTTGACACACAACGAGAGTGTGGTGATACATTTGTTTTTGCAACAACACAGTTACAGAATATACTGCAACATGTGGTTACGGATAAAGGAACCAATCTTTTCCGTAAAAGCAGACGTTTACAGTAGTTTTAAAGAGCTTTTAAAGTTCTCTCAACAGTAGTTTTAAATAAGCTGTTAAAAAAGTAGATAATATGAGCAAGCGAGGCACCTTGGGTTTTTATAAACCTCAGAGAAACAACGTGGCGTCTGTAGTTGAGACGTGGCGTCTGTAGTTGAGACGTGGCGTCTGTAGTTGAGACGTGGCGTCTGTAGTTGAGACGTGGCGTCTGCAGTAGAGACGTGGCGTCTGTAGTTGAGACGTGGCGTCTGTAAGTTGAGATCGTGGCGTTGTATGTAGAGACGTGGCGCGTAGTAGAGACGTGGCGTCTGTAGTTAGAGACGTGGCGTCTGTAGTAGAGACGTGGCGTCTGTAGTAGAGACGTGGCTGTCTTGTAGTGTGATGACGTGGCGTCTGTAGTAGTAGAGACGTTGGCGTCTTGTAGTAGAGACGTGGCGTCTGTAAGTTTGAGACGTGGCGTCTGTAGTTGAGACGTGGCGTCTGTAGTTGAGACGTGGCGTCTGTAGTTGAGACGTGGCGTCTGTAGTTGAGACGTGGCGTCTGTAGTTGAGACGTGGCGTCTAGTTGAGACGTGGCGTCTGTAGTTGAGACGTGGCGTCTGTAGTAGAGACGTGGCGTCTGTGCTCAGAACTCTCTCCTGGACCTTCTGGCTGCTCTACAAACAAACACTTACTCTGAAAAGCTGTTTGAACAGCATCTGTCTCACTATAATGTAGTCTAATGTGTTTCCTCTTCCCTGTGTGTTTCTGATGAGAGTAGGGTCCAGATGGGAGGAAGAGTAGTAGTTAAAAAAAAAATGTACCCCCCTTTTTCGTGGTATCCAATTGTTAGTAGTTACTATCTTGTCTCATCGCTACAACTCCCGTACGGGCTCGGGAGAGACGAACGTCGAGAGCCATGCATCCTCCGAAACCCAACCACTGCATCCAACTCGGAAGCCAGCCGCACCAATGTGTCAGAGGAATCACAGCACACCTAGCGACCTGGTCAGCGTGCACTGCCCGCCACAGGAGTCGCTAGTGCACGATGAGACAAGGATAGACCCTCCCTAACCCAGACGACACTACTGGTTACCTACTTCACCACGATGGGAGGGAGAGAGGGAAGGAAGAAGAAAGATAGGGGAAAGAGTGGTAAAATAGAGGGAAAGGAGTTGAGGACACGAGTGAGAGACTGAGAAACAGAAGGGAGAAGGAAGAGACAGGATAGAGAAGAGAGAGTAGAGTAAATAAACGGGGCTGGGGTGGTTGAGGCCTTCCGCAGGAGAGTGTGTGTGTGTGCGTGCGTGTGTGTGTGTGTGAGCGTGCGCGTGCGTGTGTGTGTGTGTGTCAGATGGCAGATCAAACCCAGCTGTCTCCCATTTGCCCAGGAATGAGTCTGCACCTCTCAGAGGCCCAGAACCTGAGTGTGTAGCCCTGCATAATTACAGCTTCATTATGGACCGCCTGGCTCCAGCAGGCGCATATAAAACGTGTATACTCACATACATTTAATGCACTATATATATGTCCTCACATACATTTAATGCACTATATATGTCCTCACATACATTTCACAGGCATGCACATACACCCCTAAACAGTCAAAAGGGGTTGGATTTTACTGTCTCCAGATGCACACACACACATCAAACACATCACACATACTCATACACTCCCTCACACAATGATGTTCTCACTCTCTCTTTGAGGGAGAGGAGTAATTATACAGTCTGTGTTCCATCCAGTGAACAGCTTGAAGGTTGGAAATGACTAGCAGTAGACGTTCAATGGCAGAAGGGATATGTCCTGTTAGTGGAATCTACAATATGAAAGGGAGTGTGTGTGTTCTCGGTCCATGTGTATGAGTATTATATGTGGTAGTCCTTGAGTACATTGGCAACTCTATCAAAGACAGAACAAAGCAGCTACAGTGATAAAATATTGATGTTTCAGGAACTTGTCTGGAGGAAGAGGAGACATTCAATAACTTCAGAAGAATTCAAGTATAACAGTTAATAGCCTTTAAGTAGCCTTCATAAAGGCTTTGTGAATGTGTATTGCCTTTGTCCCAGTCTCTCTTCTCTCTCTGTTCTCTCTCGCTCTGTTACCTCCAGATGAATGTGTGTCCTGTCTCAGTCTCTCTTCTCTCTCTGTTCTCTCTCTGTTACCTCCAGATGAATGTGTCCTGTCTCAGTCTCTCTTCTCTCTCTCTTCTCTCTCTGTTACCTCCAGATGAATGTGTGTCCTGTCTCAGTCTCTCTTCTCTCTCTGTTCTCTCTCTGTTACCTCCAGATGAATGTGTGTCCTGTCCCAGTCTCTCTTCTCTCTCTGTTACCTCCAGATGAATGTGTGTCCTGTCCCAGTCTCTCTTCTCTCTCTGTTACCTGCAGATGAATGTGTGTCCTGTCCAATGTTCTCTAAAAAATGTTTAATCACTGAGCAAATTTCAGGTCTGCTGAGCTTCTGTGCAACTTCCGGGACACGTGTTTACTGCTGTACCTGCTTTAAGTTAGTTTTAACAGTGGCCAAGTAGGCTACTGTGGCTATTTGATCATAATGTAGGCCTACCAGAGTGGCCTACCATCAAAAACAATGGAGAAATGCATCCCATAACATTTTAACATGTAAATAGATGTTCTATCGTTCAGCCTACAGTAGCAGACACTGTGTTGTGTTCAATGCAGGCCAACATTCCATGAGACTTTTGAAAAAAACATTCAGGGCTGGACATTAACCTGTTTATCCACTTGTCCTTCAGACAAATTATGCTACCCTCTGCCTATTGGCTACTCACCTTATTCAAGCCCGTCTCAAAATACAGCACTGTCCCTTTAAGACAAAAAAAAGCTCTTTACCGGACTTGATTTTCATAATGTCTAGAAATGTACACGTTTGTAATCTTGTAGGAAGCAATCACTCCCCTATTGTTGACTACAAACTATCTATAGCTGGGCTAAAAACTCACTAACTAGCAAAGGAGATTAACAAATGTACACGCGTGGCTACATGCAGCTCTGGCTTTGATCTCAAAACAAGCGCATGTACTCACTATTGCTCATGCTGTAACAGTCCAGTTCAAAGTAAATGGCACAGATCCATATGGCAATGGTCTATTTGTATATAGGCCTACTGCAGCTCTGATTGGTTATGCTGCACCAGTCTGTGTAGAGTACGGGTTGAGTAGTGTGTGTCAATGCAATAGAATCCTACTCCTATGCGTTCTGCCTACAACATAATATCTTGCATAGTTCATTTTGTTTTGGTATGTTGCATTAAAAGTGGCTAATATTGCTTTGATTTGATCACAATTCCCACAGTAAAGGGAAACGTTGATAGTGTTAACTAACGGGGAAACGTTGATAGTGTTAACTAACGGGGAAACGTTGATAGTGTTAACTAACGGGGAAACGTTGATA
>NW_019943090.1:64407-69562 GCF_002910315.2 Salvelinus sp. IW2-2015
TGTTAACTAACGGGGAAACGTTGATAGTGTTAACTAACGGGGAAACGTTGATAGTGTTAACTAGCGGGGAAACGTTGATAGTGTTAACTAGCGGGGAAACGTTGATAGTGTTAACTAGCGGGGAAACGTTGATAGTGTTAACTAACGGGGAAACGTTGATAGTGTTAACTAACGGGGAAACGTTGATAGTGTTAACTAACGGGGAAAACTCTAGAAAGTTGAGTTCAATCTTGTGCTTCTCTGCGGGACATTTCTTCGGTGTGGCAGTCTGAGGGGAGCTGTCCCTCTGTCTTCTCTCTCTCTGTTACCTCCAGATTTGGACAGGAGCATGGAGCCCCTCATCGAGAGGCCAAAGGTTAAACCAGAGGGGTTGCTAGGAGACGCGGAGAACGGCAACAACAACAACAGTCTCTCACAGCCGGACCTGACGACACCTAGCAAGAGCATTACCTGTGAGTTACACACACACACACACACACACACACACACACACACACACACACACACACACACCTATATACACAAGCATACGCACACAATTGTACACACACACAAACAACCATACTCACACACACACACGTCTGTCTGCACATATGTACACACTCTCTCACGCACACACATACAAATACATGAATGGCTTTGAATGTTTGGGTTCCATTACTGAGCCCCGGTGTTGTGAGTCACTCCGTCTGGACCCTGAATGAACACACACAGCCCTAAGAAATAGGTCAGATACACACTCTCTCAAGCCTGTGAATTGAATTGTCAACAGAGGGATTAAAAAATATATATATTTAGCAATTTTTTTAAACTAGGCAAGTCAGTTAAGAACAAATTCATATTTACAATGACGGCCTACCGGGGAACAGTGGGTTAACTGCCTTGTTCAGGGTCAGAGCAACAGATTTTTACCTTGTCGGCTCAGGGATTCAATCAAGCAACCTTTCGGTTACTGGTCCAACGCTCTAACCACTAGGCTACCTGCCTGTTAGCATGCCTCTACATGCTGTTCTACATGCCTCTACATGCTGCGGCCAAATGAAACACCTCTCCTCCATTTGACTATTTCCTTTCTGTTTGGTGGTAACTGTGATTGCTGGGAGTCGCTATGACTACTGTACCTAGGTGACTCTGACAGTATAGTTTTTGGCCGTGTCCGTCTCTCCCCCGTATTCTCTTGGGCATTTTTGTGAAGTATGAACCATCGTTTATGTAGTAATATAGGCCATTACCTGGGTTTACAGTTTATCGTTAGACCTTTTGGATTAGGGGGGGTCACAGTTCAAGGCCTGGTCCTGGCTAGAAACTCCATCCCAAACGGTAAAGGTGGATCACAGAGCTGAACAAATGTCCTTCACTGACCCCTAAACACCATATTAGAGGTCGACCGATTATGATTTTTCAACGCCGATACCGATTATTGGAGGACAAAAAAAGCTGATACAGATTAATCGGCCGATTTTAAAATTTAAAAAAAACATATATATATATCATACACACACACACATTTTTGTAATAATGACAATAAAAATAACCCACTCTCGCATGGCACTTGCGGGGGGCTGGCCTATAGCGCTCYGGGCTATGAGCGCGTACTGGCGACACCGTGCGCTTCACCGCATAACACGGTGCCTGACCAGTACTGCGCTGCTTACCGTAAGCACGGGGAGTTGGCTCAGGTCTATCGCCTGACTCCACCAATCTCCATGTACCCCCCCCAAAAAGTTTTGGGGCTGCCTCTCGTGCCTGTTGCGCTGCCGTGCTAACTCCTCATAGTGTTTCTGCTCAGCCTTAGCTGCCTCCAATTCCTCCTGCGGACGGCGATACTCCCCAGCCTGTGCCCAGGGTCCCTTGCCGTCCAATATCTCCTCCCATGTCCATTTCTCCAGATATCGCTGCCTCTCGATACCACGCTGCTTGGTCCTTGGTTGGTGGGTAGTTCTGTAACGGCCGTTGGTGGAAGAAGGTGAAGACCAAAGCACAGCGTGGTACGTGTTCGTCATGTTTATTCGAAACTGAACACTAAAATGCAAAAACAACAAAGAGACAGCCGAAACAGCTCCATCAGGTGCAACACTAAACAGAAATTAACTACCCACACCACACAGGTGGGAAAAGGCTACCTAAGTATGGTTCTCAATCAGAGACAATGATAGACAGCTGCCTCTGATTGGGAACCATACCAGGCCAAACACATAGAAAAACAACATAGAATGCCCACCCCAACTCACGCCCTGACCAAACCAAATAAAGACATAAAAAAGGAACTAAGGTCAGAACGTGACAATGGTCCCCTGTCAGTCTGCTCCTCCGCGAAACACAGACCCTATTTGAAGTAGATCAAGACATTCTCTATGGAAGACATGAAYGGTAAAATAACGAAGGAACCCCTTTCAAGTTCAGCCGCAAGTTATTACAGGAATTATAACACGTCGACTATTTCTCTCTAAACCATATACCTTTGACTAATCCGGAAACTATCACCTCGAAAACAAAACGTTTATTCCGTCCCGCATTTTATCTAACGGGGGTCATCCATGAGTCTAAATATTCCTGTTACATTGCACAACTTTCAATGTTATGTCATAATTACGTAAAATTCTGACAAATTAGTTCGCAAAGAGCCAGGCGGCCCAAACTGTTGCATATACCCTGACTCTGCGTGCAATGAACGCAAGAGAAATTACACAATTTCACCTGGTTAATATTGCCTGCTAACCTGGATTTCTTTTAGCTAAATATGCAGGTTTAAAAATATATACTTATGTATTGATTTTAAGAAAGGCTTTGATGTTTATGGTTAAGTACACATTGGAGCAATGACAGTCATTGATTGATTGTTTTTTATAAGATAAGTTTAATGCTAGCTAGCAATTTACCTTAGCTTACTGCATTCGCGTAACAGGCAGGGCTCTCGTGGAGTGCAATGTAATCAGGGTGTTAGAGCATTGGACTAGTGTAACTGTAAGGTTGCAAGATTGGATCCCCCGAGCTGCCCTGAACGAGGCAGAACGTTCCTAGCCAGTCATTGAAAATAAGAAGTGTTCTTAACTACTTGCCTAGTAAATAAAGATTAAATAAAGGTGTAAAAAAATAATAAAAAAATAAAACGGCAAATCGGCGCCCAAAAACTACCGATTTCTGATTGTTCATTTGAAAACTTGAAATCGGCCCTAATTAATCGCCATTCCGATTAATCGGTCGACCTCTACACCATATGGTCCCCCAATACAGTACTGCATTCACTTCCTGCTGGAAAGCAGCCCTGGCATCAATAACATACAGATACTGTAAAAAATATACTGATACACACATTACATTCCTGTCTCCCCCAAACCCTAACCACACACACATATCCTACTGAATTCCGGCCAAGGTCCCTGCTCCAAGCAACGTGAGCCACTTCCTGATAGTTACTGAGTTACCGCAAAGTAACTCCAGGAGCTGTAATGATGGTGTGTTTAAGAGGCTGTGTCAGAGGAGAGAGATTGGGTAATACTAGGAGAGGGACTGGGTTTAGGGTTATGGGGGAATGGCCGGGTAATGTTGAAATACTTATGAAACAGGTTCTGTGGATTTTAGTGTGTGTGTGTGTGTGTGGTGTTGTGTGTGTGTTGTGTGTCTGTGTGTGTGTGTGTGTGTTGTGTGTGTGTGTGTGTGTGTGTGTGTGTGTGTGTGTGTGTGTGTGGTGTGTGTGTGTGTGTGTTCAACATTCTTTCTCTTATTTTATGCCCCCATAAAACCAGCTCCATACACTGTGCTGCAAGAGTTACTAGACTACGACAAAATGTACAAGCCCCATCTCACACCTTCCTCCATCCCCCTATACCTCCTCTCCCCCTATACCTCCCTTCATCCCCCTAACCTTCATCCCCCTATACCTCCCTCCATCCCCTATACCTCCATTCCCCTATACTCCATCCCCTATACCTCCATCCCCCTATACCTTTCATCCACCTATACCATCCCTCCACCCCCCTATACCTCCATCCCCCTATACTCCATCCCCCTATACCTCCATCCCCTATACTCCCATCCCCTATACCTTCACCCCTATACCTCCCTCCATCCCCTATAACCTTCATCCCCCTATACCCCTCACTTCCTTCACCCCCTATACCTCCTCCATCCCTATACCTCCTCCCCCTATACCTCCTCCATCCTCCCTATACCTCCATCCCCTATACTCCCCCATCCCCCTATACCTTCATCCGCCCTATACCTCCCCCATCCCCTATACTCCATCCCCACTATACCTCCTCCCCCCTATACCTCCCTCCATCCCTATACCTCCATCCCCTATACCTTCAATCCCCCTATACCTTCATCCCCCTATACCTTCATCCCCCTACCTCCTCCATTCCTAACCTCCATCCCCTATACCTCCATCCCCCTATAACCTTTCATCCCCCTATACCTCCTCACCCCCCTAACCTCATCCCTATTACCTCCCTCCATCCCCTATACCTCCATCCCCCTATACCCCATCCCCCTATACCTTCATACCCCTATACCTTCATCCCCTATACCTCCCTCCATCCCCCTATACCTTCATCCCCTTATACCTCCTTCCATCCCCTATACCTCCCCTCCTTCCATCCCCCTATACCTCCCTCCTTCCATCCCCCAACCTCCCTACCTCCATCCCTATACCATCCGCTCCTTCCTATACCCCCTATACCTCCCTCCTTCTCATCCCCTATACCTCCTCCTTCCATTCCTCTATACCTCCCTCCTTCCATCCCCCTATACCTCCCTCCTCCCATCCCCCTATACCTCCCTCCCATCCCCCTATACCTCCCTCCTTCCATCCCCCTATACCTCCCGTCCTTCCATTCCTCTATACCTCCCTCCTTCCATCCCTCTTATACCTCCCTCCTCCCATTCCTCTATAACCTCCCTCCCCCATCCCCCTATACCTCCCTCCTTCCCACTCCCCCTATACCTCCTCCTTCCATCCCCCTATACCTCCACTTCCTTCCCATCCCCTATACCTCCCTCCTCCTCCATCCCCTATACCTCCCTCCTCCATCCCTATACCTCCCTCCTTCCATCCCCTATACCTCCCTCCTCCATCCCCCTATACCTCCCTCCTCCCATTCTCTATACCTCCCTCCTTCCATCCCCTATACCTCCCTCCTCCCATTCTCTATAC
>NW_019943090.1:70096-93725 GCF_002910315.2 Salvelinus sp. IW2-2015
CTCCTCTTTCCATCCCCTATACCTCCCTCCTCCCAAATATCCCTATACCCTCCCTCCCCCATCCCCCTATACCTCCCTCCTCTCCCATCCTTATATACCCCTCCTCCCATCCCCCTATTTCCTCCCTCCTTCCATCCCCCTATACCTTCCTCCTTCCCATCCCCCTATTACCTCCCATCCCCAATACCTCCTCCTCCATCCCTATACCTCTCTCCTCCCCATCCCCCTATACCTCCCATCCCCCATATACCTCCCTCCTTCCATTCCTCCTATACCTCGCTCCTCCATCCCCCTATACCCCTCCCATCCCCCAATACCTCCCATCCCCCATATACCTCCCTCCATCCATCCTCTACACCTCCTTTCAAACCCTCCTCCCACTCTGGTGTACATATCTAGGATCAGCTTTCTCTTCCCCAAGCCTAACCTTAACCATTAGGGGAAGAAATCAAAACAGACCTTAGATCAGCATCTACAAGCAATGTCATCTCTGTTACACTTGCTTTTCTCTGCTGATGCAGATGGCTGGTGAGTCAGTCTGGGGGCTCATATTTGTGTGTGTGTATGTGTGTTTTTGTGCGTGTGTGTCTGGAAGTCGTAAATTGAACACTATTGTATCATCAGCAACACTGTGACTAACTTTCTAGATCCTCTTACTCTGCTACAACCACAGCCATAAAGAGAGAGAGTTTGGCCTGTCTACTGATTATATCAAATATGAACTAGTGGCTCTTGCTGCTACTAGATGACTAGATGTCTATGGTCTGTGTGTGTGTGCGGTGATGTCATCATGTAAATGACGTGTGTGTGTGTGTGTGTGTGTGTGGGGGGGAAAACAGAAGCGAGATTGCATTCTGCAACCCATATGCTCTGTCTCACAGTGATGACATCATGGCTGTAGCATGTGTCTGGCGCTGGGCCTCTGACAAGCTGTCTGAGACTAATGTGCAGAGAGAGCCGTTAACGGGTGTGTGTTAATGTGGCGCGCGTGTGTGTGCACGGGTTTGTGTGTGCTGTGCCTGCGTGTGTGTGTGCACGAGTTTGTGTGTGCTGTGCCTGCGTGTGTGTGTGCTGTGCCTGCGTGTGTGTGTGCACGGGTTTGTGTGTGCTGTGCCTGCGTGTGTGTGTGCTGTGCCTGCGTGTGTGTGTGCACGGGTTTGTGTGTGCTGTTCTCTTTAGTAGTTGAGTGGTGTGTGTCTGTGTCTCCAGCACATTGATTCAGTAAAGCATCAGTCAAGCTCATACGTCAGTGTGAGTGGCCTGTCAGTCCTATACACCCTGCCAGGAAGTAGCATGGGGGGTGAAAAAATGTCTGACTCATGACTGACCTCTCCTTTGGGAGTACTGTTGTATGTTTTGAACTGTTTTCATCCAAACCTCAGGTCTGCTCCTGCTGCTACTCTAACCACCATCACCACCACCTCTCTGTCAGACCCCTCACTGTCAGACCCCTCACTGTCAGACCCCTCACACTCCCTCTCTCACTCACTCCCTCTCTCACTCACTCCCTCACTCCTTTTGTCTGGCGCCACAGTGGAACACAGAGAGTTCAGGGCCCACAGGGATTCATCAGTCCTCATGACTCATTTGTACAACTTAAGTCAGAAAATGCTCCATACAGACAAGTTAATAACAGCTGAAATGGAGCAATATTTAGTTAACGTTTTAGTTGTAAGGCGTACAATCACGCACACACAACAGTGCAGTGGAAAGGCTGAGTTGACAGCTTGGTGAGGTCAGTATGATGATGGGCTCATTAAAGGGGATGTGGACCAGGTTAGAGTGTCGCCGGTGTAAAATGTAACAGGATCGTGACACAGTGCCTTTAATTACACACCAGTCTGCGATGAATCTGTCCTCATCCTCCTCTTCCTCCTCCTTCAGACACGCACGCACACACTAGTCTGTGATTAATCTCTCCTTTTCCTCATCCTCCTCTTCTTCTTTCTCTCTCTCTCTCACCACACACACAACACACAAACACCACACACACACACCACACACACACACACACACACACACACACACCACACACACACACAGCCTGGAAAGAGTGACACCTAACCCAACTTTACTTCTGACCCATTCTTTCCCTTCCCTCTCTCCTCCTTCCCTCTCTCCTCCTTCCCTCTCTCTCCTTCCCTCTCTCCCTCTCCTCATTCCTCTCTCCTCCTGTCTTACCTTTCACCTTTTCGACCTTTCCTCTCTCCTCCTTCTCTTCTCCTTCCCTCTCTCCTCCTTCCCCCTCTCTCTCTTCCTTCCCTCTCCTCTTCCTCTCTCCTCTCTCCTCCCTCCCTCTCTCCTCTCTCCTCCTTCCCTCTCTCCTCCTTCCCTCTCTCCTCCTTCCCTCTCTCCTCCCTCCCTCTCTCCCTATTTTCACCCCATTCTCCCAGTTAAGTGGAGCGTTTATCCTCTCTCAGCCCCCATTGCCCACTCTGTATAGGGAAATTAGCTAAACTTCCATTGGAATAGCACTCTTTAGAAATACCACTCTGCTCTTCTGAGATTAGATTCCCCATCCCTGTAGAGATTGTTATTGAAATGAGCTGAAGCAGCCAGGAGCTTATGAGGTCAGTGTTTTTAAGGGGTCACCCATTTTAACACCCCCCGCCTCCCAGTCCTCATCAAGTCCCATTGGTGGTGAATGAGGTGACAGTGGATGGACATGGTGACAGTACTTCCCATGTAAAGCACTTAGTTGTGATTAGCTGTGATCTGTAGTAACAGTTCTGGACGTCACACTCAGGTGTTCTGTTCTATATGTAGGGAGGGAAAACAGGGGCCAGCAGGTCCCTCACAGCTCTGGCCTGGTTCAGCTGGCCTGGTTCAGCTGGCCTGGCATTAACAGCACTCGGTTTACTGTCTACTGGTCAGAGTGCTGAGTCACTGAGGGAGAGAGGGAAGAAAAGGGGGGGAAAGAGGGAGGAGGGAGGTTGGGATGGTAGAGAGGTGCAGTGATCTGTAGTAATCATAGCCTCAAGTCTAGAGTGGTGGGAGGGAGGTGACTGAAGGGGAGGTGGTGGGAGGAGAGGGATTTGGAGAGAGAGGGGGGAGGAGGTGAGGAGGAGGTTGGCTGTTTGGAGGGTAATGGGAGGTGAGTGAATGGAGGGATTTGGGGAGAGAGGGAGGGGTGAGGGGAGGTAGAGGTGAGCATTCAGCTGACTGTGATTCACCCTCTCTCAAGCCAGACATACCACACCCCCATCGCTGCAGGCAACAGGCTGGGCCTACACTGGGCCTCTCTCCCTCTCTCTGTCTCACCCTGTCTCTCTCTCTCAATTCAATTCAAGGGCTTTATTGGCATGGGAAACATGTTAACATTGCCAAAGCAAGTGAAATAGATAATAAACAAAAGTGAAATAAACAATCAAAATGAACACTCTCTGTCTCTCTCACACACTGTTTTGTACATATTCACATATTACTGCATTCTCCGGCCCAGGCTACACTCACCCTCCTTCCTGCTCTGTGTTTCTCCCCTCTTCTCCTTCAGTTTGTGGTGTGCCAGTTTCATCATGCTAAGCCCACAGTCATTTGGCTTTTTATTTGTTCTTATTTTTAACTATGTGCTGCTGAATCATTGTGTTTGTGTGGCACGCCCTTACATCACTCCTGACCCAAAATAGACAAGACAGCCAGAGCTTAGGGGTGTATATCCACAGAACGGATCTTTCTCTTACACACTGTCATCTGTTTCTCTATCTCACAAACACACATACTCTATCGCAGTCTGTGTTGCACAAAGAGCTGTTTCTCTGTGTGTGTGTGTGTGTGTGTGTGTGTGTTTGTGTGTCTGTGTGTGCCAGCCTTGTTGTTTGTTCTTAGGCTTTGTATGGAGACAAGCATGACTCCTCTGAAACCTAGTCTGTCTGTCTGGCTGCTAGATGCCCAAGAGACCCGCCTGTTTACTGCCCACACACACACACACACACACACACACACACACACACACACACACACACACACACACACACACACACACACACACACACACACACACACAACCACCCCCACCGACACCCACACACAGGGGAGAGGGGTGAATGAACTCTCATACCACTCTAAATAATATCCAGACACCATTTTAACTCTCATTTGATCTCTCTCTCTGTCCAGTTAGAAGGAACTTATCCCTTGCTCCATTGCCAGCAATCCTTTTTTAAAGACTCCAGTGGCATTCAGTAAACAAACAATATTGTATTCCTGCTGATGTTGTCTTTACCAACCATAGGAACGTACTGTTAACCAGACATGGACTTAATTTCACTGTGCTACTTAGAGAATGAGTAGCAGAGAGATGTGGGGTAAAGGCATCACTCTGTGTGGTTTCACTAAAACTCACTCTCTCTGTCTGTGTGTGTGTGTGTGTGTGTGTGTGTGTGTGTGTGTGTGTGTGTGTGTGTGTGTGTGTGTGTGTTCTAGTGAAGTGAAAAGCTGGGACATGGTTTTTAGGGCAGATTCTTTCTCTCTGGGGTCCAGGGTTTGGATGGGTCTGACTGTTCCTCCTTACCGATCATTTGGAGAACAATGGTGGCCACACATCCTGTCCCCTCCTCTACTCACCATCCCTCGCTCTCTCTTCTCCTCATCTAGACAGAACCAAACCGTTATGCTGTAATGTACTACACAGCATTGTACTGTATTTTTTTAAATGTGAGAATGGTTAAAGTGAAAGACCGGGGGATAGCGAGGGGGAGAGACAAAGAGCGAGGGGGAGAGGGCGGGGGGAGAAGGAGAGCGAGAGAAGAAGAGTGGGGGAGGGAGAGTGGAGGAGAGAGAGTGGGGGAGAGAGGAGAGAGAGKGGAGGAGAGAGAGTGGGAGAGAGAAGGAGAGTGGGGAGAGAGACGGGAAGAGAGAGTGGAGGAGAGAGAAGGAGAGAGAGTGGGGGAGAAAGAAGGAGAGAGGGAGAGAGGAGGAAAAAGGAGAAAGGAGACATAACTCAGAGCAGCAGGTATTGACTTATGACATACTTCAGAAGACACAATATTTTCCCCCACACACACACACACACACACACACACACACACACACACACACACACACACTACCCCGTGGGTTGCCAGACATCTGGAATGGGGTTAGAAAACGCTGAATGAAAGAATCTTTAATCACACTCGATTGGTTGTGTGACCCCGACCATGGGCCAATCAAAACAGCCCTAGCAGGGTTATCTGTCTCTGAATGATTGTCTAATGGACGGTTTTACTGCCCGCTAGGCTTCACTGCATCTCAACCCCCGGTGTGTGTGTCTGTTTCTCTCAGGACATCCTGCAGTGGTTTTCTACCCTGTGAAGTCACACCTCTCTCCATCTGTGTGTTCAGGTCAAGAAAATATTTAGGGCCTCGAAAGGATGGTATTAAATATTATCATAATATATCATATATTTTTCAAGGTGTTTGTTTTGACAGAGGTGGTGTGCTTTCACACCTCAGGAAATGAGTATTGGTGGCACTGCTCAGAGTAAAATATACGAAGACGTGCATGTTGGACAGCCAAGATCAACCCTGGTCTGAGTTGAAGGAGGAACAGTAGAGGGTTTGTAGGCTGTAAACACACCAGGTGTGTGTGTGTGTGTGTGTGTGTGTGTGTGTGTGTGTGTGTGTGTGTGTGTGTGTGTGTGTGTGTGTGTGTGTGTGTGGCCTACATTTGAGACTGTGAGGAGTGAGAACCAGGCCATTTCAGCCCCTCTGTCCACATAAATCAAAACCCTAAAACGAGCAACCATATATGCATCACAGTCATGAGTTACATATGAATGCAGGATGCACCTAGCAATGTGCAGCAGCCAGTGGTAGACCACGAAGCACCAATTGTCCTTGTAAATGATTTGAATAGATTCTTAATATTCTGTGAATTTGACCTGGTCAAACTGAAGGCCTTTTTCTTATGGGGATTATCTGTAATGATGTCGTGTCCAAGACACGTTTCTCCCACCAACGTGTTCATGTTTATTCATGGCAGTGAGAGGGGAGGACAGGAGAGGAGGAGAGTGTCTGTCTGTGGGTTGTCGTGTAAGCATCTAGACGAGCCGGGTCAGAAGTCATCATAATACACATGGCCCTTCCCAGGAGCCATTGGGGCCTGCTGTATCAATGACTACGTTTCCCATGTGTCCCGCTGTTACAACGAAAGCAACTATTGTAAATGTTTTTATTTTCTTTCTTTGTTCCTGTCCTCAGGTCAGCCCCAGGCTCGCTCCACCCACATCAACCCCAGCCAACCCTGCCTAACACAGCCAACCAGCCAGCCACGAGACGGAGCCAAGCCCCACACACACGCCCCTCACACCAACGGAGTGAGGAACGGAGGCCCCTGTGATCGGCCGGCCCCTGGCTCCCTCCCTAAGGCAGCCTCTTCCTCCTCCTCGTCGGGGATGAAGAACTCCAAGAAGCTCCGGTCCAACCCCTCCATCACCTCTCAGAGCAGCAAGAGGAGCAAGAGCTCCTCCAAGAGCAACAGCTCCCAGATACCTACAGAGGTACAGGATGGTGAGTTGCTACCTGATCTAGTCTATCTCACTGTATCCTACACTTCCTCCCTCCTCCTGTGTCTCATCTACTATTATTATCCATCCCTTCTCCCGTCTCCCCCATCCTCTCCCTCATTCCCAACCAACTTACCAGGTCAAATAAAGATGAATAACTCCTCGTCTCTCCTTCTCTCCCTCAGACTGCTGTGTTCACTGTATCCTGGCCTGTCTGTTCTGTGAGTTCCTGACTCTGTGTAACATCGTGTTGGACTGTGCCACCTGTGGTTCGTGTGCGGGGGACGACTCGGCGTGCTTCTGCTGCTGCTGCGCATCGGAGGAGTGCGGTGACTGTGAACTGCCGTGTGACATGGACTGTGGGATCATCGACGCGTGCTGCGAGTCTGCAGACTGCCTGGAGATCTGCATGGAGTGCTGCGGACTCTGTTTCTCCTCCTGAGCCTACTGCAGTGGGTGATCTCTCTCTGTCTCACACACACAGCCCAGGCTCAGTAGAGAGCGTAGTGGAGGGGCAGGATCATTGGCCAACATTGAGGACATATTGAGAGTTGCCATTGGTCCATGTAAGGACAATCCATTGGAATTGACCAATCAAAGGACATGGACTACTCTTTGGCTTGTCCTGCTCACCTCTCTTCTGTGTTGCCTGTCAGTTTGCTAAGGAGAAGATATCTCCCTTGTTACTACCACATTGCCATGCAGATGTGTATACACCATGATAGCTGTGCTCCAGCGATGGTTCTGAACGGCTTCTCTCTCTGGACTTCCTTTGGACCCTCAGTGATCTGTCTCAGTGAGCTGTCTCTTCTTGCAGCAGAACCCCCTGTCTCCAGAGACTCAGCAGCACAATGAATGGATCTCTCCATGCATGAAAATGACCTCGCAGGCAAATGAGAAAATGGCTCCATTTAACAGGATTTCAGTGTTTCTGTAGATAAGACAGCAGAGTAATAGGAAAATGGTCGCTCAGATCGGAGCAGAACCTAGTTTGTCCTTGGCAAGGTTAAACTCTTCCAGTTTTAGTGCTAACCGTTTTTCTCAGAGTGCACAGTCCGTGTGGAGGGTGTGTCTACTGTAGATGACTAGGACTGGGAGTAGGGGGCTAGGCTACAAACCAATGGAAACGTGTCAACACTAACCACAGTTTATGCGAGTGAAGTCATACCGTATAAACAAAAATCAGGACAGCTGTGAAGTTTTGTAAATAATACAAAAAATGCCGACTTGGTGGGATCTTTTTGTGCCGGTAAAATATATTATGCGAAAAATGGTGAAGTGATGATCGACGCTTGACTGCCATTTGACAAGTACAAATATTCTCCCTCTTATCCATAATAACCGTATCATGTAGACGAGCCTACCTGCACGGTATCTGAGAGCTGATGGCTGGAGCCCATCTGCCAAGACCAGAGTTATAGTAGAGTTGAAAATGCAATGGAAACACTTTAGATTTTAGATTTCGATTTTTATTTGGTACATGAAAACTGGAGCGGAAAAGTACATTTTGTGTCTCTGTTTTATCAGGCACTGATTTTTATGCGCATATTTTCTTTATGCGAATTCTAGAATATTTGCATGAATATCTGTCTCTAATTGGATGGAAACCTAGCTACTGATACAATAATTTTGTTCCATAGCCAGCATTAGTACACCTGATTCAGCTAATCGAGATTTTATGGTTAGTTGATGAGTTGAACAGTGCTGGGCTGAAACGAAAGTCTGCAGTGTTTGTAGGGGGCGTTGTTGACAGACCAAACAATCGACACATCCTCCATCTGACTCAAACATGTGAAAGGAGAGCTCGTCTGTCATCTTTCTGTAATTGTCTATATGTCTGGCTGTAAACTGATTACAGATGGTTACTAACAGATAGACTGGAAGAGATCGTTCAAACTCTCAAGGCTTTTACCTGATCTCATTCTCTTGTACTGTACAGTATGTGAACGGAAGGCCTCTGCTTTACTCCAGGCCTGGATTGTCTCTCCTTGCAACAAAAATTATATTAATCCATCTTATTTTGTGTAGATTTTAGTTTAGATATTTGCATTTCTCTTCCAATGTGAAATCACATTTCTATGTTATCAGTTCCAACCTCTCTCCCTGCAAAGCAATCGTTCTTCAAAATGTCATTTCGTTCCCAGATTTAGAATATCTGCGGATATTATGCTAAGTATGATCCATATGCTAGCATTTTGAATGGTAAGTATATTAGTTTTATCATAATAGAATAGATCCTGCACACTCCAACACTTACCCTTTTCTGCCGAGCAACTCATGAGATATAATGTATTTTTCTACTAAGATTATGTTTGTATATTTTATACCCAGTGGGTCCTGATTGCCCTCAGCAAAAACTGTGTTGGTCCTCTTATGACTTTGGGGTCTATTCAATCTGAAACTGTGAAGCGTCACGGATTCTGCGCTATGCATTTTAAGGTCATTTCCGATTGGGCCGACATTTGCAGCGTTTACCGTGAATGTAGTCAATCACGCTGTAGAGCTGAACTTCCCGATGCAGATTGAATAGGGCCTTTTAACTCTCAGAAATACCAAAGAAAATCAAAGAGTTTGCTGTTGCTGAATCTTTATACCCTATATTCTGTGGAAGGTTTTACACTTGGTTGTAGGCTATGGCTAATCAAACTAGCCAATTGCTTGATTCCAAAGACTACAGACTTTACAGATAGATAATCTGTATTGTATTACTGGGTGTAACTAGTAATGAAAGACATGCCTTATTGGGAATACTCGGAATCTCTGATGAAAGCGCTAGCTGTACATCTACATGGAGATTAAGGTAATATTGGAAAGATGCATTAAAGTTTTATTACGGATTACAAATGATGTAGAGAGAGGTGTCATATTGTACATCCAAGTCATTGTTGAGTAAAGCCCTGGAAATATGCCTAGTGTTAACAATATAGAGTGTTTTTAATGGACAATAAAACTGGAAATCAGAAGTGAGAATTTGAGAGACACAGTTGAAGTCAGAAGTTTACATACACTTAGGTTGGAGTCATTAAAACTCATTTTTCAACCACTCCACAAATTTCTTGTTAACAAACTATAGTTTTGGCAAGTCGGTTAGGACATCTACTTTGTGCATGACACAAGTCGTTTTTCCAACAATTGTTACAAGAAAGAATATATTTCACTTATAATTCACTGTATCACAATTCCAGTGGGTCAGAAGGTTTACATACACTAAGTTGACATGTCCCCTTTAACAGCTTGGAAATTCCAGAAAATGATGTCATGGCTTTAGAAGTTTCTGATAGGCTAATTGACATAATTTGAGTCAATTGGAGTGTTACCTGTGGATGATTTCAAGGCCTACCTCCAACTCAGTGCTTCTTTGCTTGACATCATGGAGAAATCTAAAGAAATCAGCCAAGACCTCAGAAAAAAGGTTCATCCTTGGGAGCTATTTCCAAATGCCTGAAGGTACCACGTTCATCTGCCACAAACAATAGTACGCAAATATAAACGCCATGGACCACGCACTGTCATGCCGCTCAGGAAGGAGATGCATTCTGTGTCACGCCCTGGCCTTAGTATTCTTGTTTTTTTATTTTTAGTTAGGTCAGGTGTGACATGGAAGTTTTGTGTTTGTCTTAGTTTAGGGTGTGTGTATTGTTTAGGGGTTTTGTATAGTGTATTGGGTTGTGTTCAGGAGAGAGGTCTAGGAAAGTCTATGGTTACCTGGTTCTGATTGGGCCATATTCAAGGCAGCCATGGGCTTTAGGTGATTGTGGGTAATTGCTATGTGTGTGTTTGTGTCAGCACTATTTTTCTATATAGCTTCACGGTCGTCTGTTTGTTATTTTGTTAGTTTGTGTATTAGTGTTCGTTTCGTGTGTTTTCTCTCTTCTAATAAAAGAAGATGTATTTTTCACACGCTGCGCCTTGGTCCAATCTCTCACCGCAAGACGATCGTGACAGAATTACCCACCATAACGGGACCAAGCAGCGTGTCAAGCAGCAACAGGAGCAATACACAAGGATTCATGGACATGGGAGGAGATACTGGATGGTAAGGGTCTTGGGCACAACCGGAGAATATCGCCTTCCTCGTGAAGAGCTGGAGCAGCTAAAGCCGAGAGGAGGCGATATGAGGAGGCAGCACGGAGGCAAGGCTGGAAGCCCGCGAGTAAAACCCAAACATTTCTTGGGGGGGGGGCCTAAAAGGGATGTGGCGAAGTCAGGTAGGAGACCTGCGCCTACTCCCTGTACTTACCGTGAGAGGCGGAGAGTACGGGCAGACACCGTGTTTACGCAGTAGAGCGCATGGTGTCTCCTGTACATGTGCATAGCCGGTGCCGTACATACCAGCTCCTCGTATCAGCCGGGCTAGATGAGTATTGAGCCGGATGTCATGAAGCCGGCCCAATGCATCTGGCCACCAGTGCGTCTCCTCGGGCCGGCTTACATGGCACCAGCCTTACGCATGGTGTCCCCGGTCGCCTACATAGCCCGGTGCGGGTTATTCCACCTCCCCGCACTGGGTCGGGCGACGGGGAGCATACAACCAGGTAAGGTTGGGCAGGCTCAGTGCTCAAGGGAGCCAGTACGCCTGCACGGTCCGGTATTTCGGCGCCACCTCCCCGCCCCAGCCCAGTACCACCAGTGCCTACACCACGCACCAGGCTTCCAGTGTGTCTCCAGAGCCCTGTTCCTTCCCCGCACTCGCCCTATGGTGCGTGTCTCCAGCCCGGTACCACCAGTTCCGCACCACGCACCAAGCCTCCTGTGCGTCTCCAGAGTCCTGTGCGTCCTGTTGCTGCTCCCCGCACTACCCTGAGATGCGTGTCCCCAGCCCGGTACCACCAGTGCCGGCACCACGCACTAGGCCTAATGTGCGTCTCCAGGGTCCAGTATGCCCTGTTCCTTCTCCCCGCACTAGCCCTGAGATGCGTGTCCCAGCCCGGTACCACCAGTGCCGGCACCACGCACTAGGCCTAATGTGCGTCTCCAGGGTCCAGTATGCCCTGTTCCTTCTCCCCGCACTAGCCTGAAGGTGCGTGTCCTTAGCCCGGTACCTCCAGTTCCGGCACCGCACCAGGCATACAGTGTTCCTCAGCCGGCCAGAGCTGCCCGTGCTGCCAAGCACCGTCTGAGCTGCCCCGTCTGCAAGCACCGTCTGAGCTGCCCGTCTGCCAAGCACAGTCTGAGCTGCCCGTCTGCAAGCACCGTCTGAGCTGCCGGTCTGCAAGCACCGTCTGAGCTGCCGTCTGCCAGCCCCGTCTGAGCTGCCCGTCTGCCAAGCCCCGTCTGAGCTGCCCGCGTCTGCCAAGCCCCGTCTGAGCTGCCCGTCTGCCAAGCACCGTCTGAGCTGCCCGTCTGCCAGCACCGGTCTGAGTGCCCGTCTGCCAAGCACCGTCTGAGCTGCCCGTCTGCCAAGCACCGTCAGAGCTGCCCGTCTGTCCCGAGCCGTCATAGCTGCCCGTCTGTCCCGACTCGCTAGAGCCGTCCGCCAGACAGGATCAGCCAGAGCCGTCCGCCAGACAGGATCAGCCAGCGTCCATCAGCCAGAGCCGTCGCCAGCCATGAGCAGCCAGAGTCGCCCGCCAGCCATGAGCAGCCAGAGTCGCCGCCAGCCATGAGCAGCCAGAGTCGCCCGCCAGCCATGAGCAGCCAGAGTCGCCCGCCAGCCATGAGCAGCCAGAGTCGCCCGCCAGCCATTAGCAGCCAGAGTCGCCCGCCAGCCATGAGCAGCCAGAGTCGCCCGCCAGCCATGAGCAGCCAGAGTCGCCCGCCAGCCATGAGCAGCCAGAGTCGCCCGCCAGCCATGAGCAGCCAGAGTCGTCCGCCAGCCAGGATCTACCAGAGCCACCAAAAGCGGGTATTGACAATGGTGGAGTGGGGCCACGTCCCGCACCGAGCCGCCGCCATAATAAGGCCACCCCGGACCCTCCCCTTCAATGTCAGGTTGTGCGGTCGGAGTCCGCACCTTTGGGGGGGGGGTACTGTCACGCCCTGCCTTAGTATTCTTTGTTTTCTTTATTTTTAGTAGGTCAGGGTGTGACATGGGAATTTTGTGTTTTGTCTAGTTTAGGGTGTGTGATTGTTTAGGGGGTTTTGTATAGTGTATGGGGTTGTGTTAGGAGAGAGGTCTAGGAAAGTCTATGGTTGCCTGGTTTGGTTTCCAATCAGAGACAGCTGGTTATTGTTGTCTCTGATTGGGAGCCATATTTAAGGCAGCCATGGGCTTTAGGTGGATTGTGGGTATTGGCTATGTGTAGTGTTTGTGTCAGCACTATTTTTCTATATAGCTTCACGGTCGTATGTTTGTTATTTTGTTAGTTTGTGTATAGTGTTCGTTTCGTGTTTTTCTCTCTTCTAATAAAGAAATGTATTTTTCACACGCGGCCGCCTTGGTCCAATCTCTCACGGCAAGACGATCGTGACATTCTGTCTCCTAGAGATGAACGTACTTTGGTGTGAAATGTGCAAATCAATCCCAGAACAACAGCAAAGGACCTTGTGAAGATGCTGGAGGAAACAGGTACAAAAGTATCTATATCCACAGTAAAACGAGTCCTATATTGACATAACCTGAAAGGCGGCTCAGCAAGGTAGAAGCCACTGCTCCAAAACCGCCATACAAAAGCCAGACTACGGTTTGCAACTGCACATGGGGACAAAGATCGTACTTTTTGGAGAAATGTCCTCTGGTCTGATGAAACAAAAATAGAACTGTTTGGCCATAATGACCATCGTTAATGTTTGGAGGAAAAAGGGGGAGGCTTGCAAGCCGAAGAACATCATCCCAACCGTGAAGACCGGTGGCATCATGTTTTGGGGGTGCTTTGCTGCAGGAGGGACTGGTGCACTTCACAAAATAGATGGCATTATGAGGAAGTAAAATTATGTGGAAGCAACATCTCAAAACATCCGTCAGGAAGTTAAAGCTTGGTCGCAAATGGGTCTTCCAAATGGACAATGACCCCAAGCATACTTCCAAAGTTGTGGCAAAATGGTTTAAGGACAACGAAGTCAAGGTATTGGAGTGGCCATCACAAAGCCCTGACCTCAATCCTATAGAAAATTTGTGGGCAGAACTGAAGCGTGTGCCAGCAAGGAGGTCTACAAACCTGACTCAGTTACACCAGTTCTGTCAGGAGGAATGGGCCAAAATTCACCCAACTTATTGTGGGAAGCTTGTGGAAGGCTACCGGAGACGTTTGACCCAAGTTAAACAATTTAAAGGCAATGCTACCAAATACTAATTGAGTGTACGTAAACTTCTGACCCACTGGGAATGTGATGAAAGAAATAAAGCTGAAATAAATCATTCTCTACTATTATTCTGACATTTCACATTCTTAAAATAAAGTGGTGATCCTAACTGACCTAAGACATGGAGTTTTTACGAGGACTAAATGTCAGGAGTTGTGAAAAACTGAGTTTTAATGTATTTGGCTAAGGTGTATGTAAACTTTCGACTTCAACTGTATACGTATATGAAGCCGTAATAATGTTTGTTGTTTTGGATGCACTCTGGATCAAACAGGAACCGTATCTAATGTAGTCAAATTGTGTTGTTAACTCTTAAATAGTTAGGGGACAACTGGAATATAATCAACTTGATACTGCCTGGGTGAACAGTGACTTTTTGCATTCCCTGACAAGGTTCCACTACAATCTCTCTGAGTTTTTCCTTTTTCATGTCTTGTCTCGTAAAATGGGTGTCAAGATTAAATCTTAGCTTGCTCTGGTGAAAGTAGTTGATACAAGCATTCTGTCCAATACATGTGTTTAGTGTTAACCCAGTACCATGTGTAATAAAATGACCGTGTTAGAAGTGACATGGTGTCTATATTTTTGTCATCAGGTACCGATGCAGACTGGTCTTTCCTCTATGTATCTACCATTATGTCCATATTTACTTAAATGCCTCTTCTCTGAACAGACTAAGAGCTCTATTCAGTCTGTATCGCTGAAGTGTAACAGATTGCACCATAGAAATGCAAAGGTAATTTCTGATTGAGCCGACATATGCAGCTTTACCATGACTACAGTCTCCATTTAACGCTGGAACATTACCTTTAAGATTCAATCATGTTGTATTGAGTAACACTTTATTTTGATAGGCCCTAAATAGAGTATCTGCAGTCGTGGCCAAAAGTTTTGAGAATGACACAAATATTAATTTCCACAAGGTTTGCTGCTTCAGTGTCTTTAGATATTTTTGTCAGATGTTAATTACAAGCATTTCATAAGTGTCAAAGGCTTTTATTGACAATTACATGAAGTTGATGCAAAGAGTCAATATTTGCAGTGTTGACCCTTCTTTATCAAGACCTCTGCAATCCGCCCTGGCATGCTGTCAATTAACTTCTGGGCCACACCCTGACTGATGGCAGCCCATTCTTGCATAATCAATGCTTGGAGTTTGTCAGAATTTGTGGGTTTTTGTTTGTCCACCCACCTCTTGAGGATTGACCACAAGTTCTCAATGGAATTAAGGTCTGGGGAGTTTCCTGGCCATGGACCCAGAATATTGATGCTTTGTTCCCCGGGCCACTTAGTTATCACTTTTTGCCTATATGGCAAGGTGCTCCATCATGCTGGAAAAGGCATTGTTCGTCACCAAACTGTTCCTGGATGGTTGGTTCAACAATTGAACCACTCTTCTTGAAGTTCTTGATGATCCGATAAATGGTTGATTTAGGTGCAATCTTACTGGCAGCAATATCCTTGCCTGTGAAGCTCTTTTTGTGCAAAGCAATGATGACGGCACATGTTTCCTTGCAGGTAACCATGGTTGACACAGGAAGAACAATGATTCCATGCACCACCCTCCTTTTGAAGCTTCCAGTCTGTTATTCAAACTCAATCAGCATGACAGAGTGATCTCCAGCCTTGTCCTCGTCAACACTCACACCTGTGTTAACAAGAGAATCACTGACATGATGTCAGCTGGTCCTTTTGTGGAAGGGCTGAAATGCAGCGGAATTTTTTTGAGGGGGATTCAGATCATTTGTATGGCAAAGAGGGACTTTGCAATTAATTGCAATTCATCTGATCACTCTTCATAACATTCTGGAGTATATGTAAATTGCCATCATACAAACTGAGGCAGCAGACTTTATGAAAATTAATATTTGTGTCATTCTCAACACTTTTGGCCACGACTGTACAGTCATGAAGGAAGTTATTGTCACCCTTGATGAAGATGAGCAAAAAAAGACAGTTCTGATGTATTGAATGCTGAAACATTAATCTTCTAACCTTGCTTAAATTAAACATGTTTTTTTATGGTGAGCATATGTTTTTGGTGATTATCTCAATTCACGTTGCTTGAGCACCTTCCACGTCTTTCCAAAACAGACTACCAAATAAATAATACACATAATGAGCTATACTGTATGGGAAAAAAAGGAAATGATATTATTTTATACTAATACAATTGCTCAGAAAAAGATTTAGTTTAACAAGTAAAAAAAATATATATCCTCAGAAAAATAGGGGTCAAAATGATTGTCACCCCTGTTTTCAATACTCTGGTACCCTCCCCTTGCGAGGATAACGGCACTGAGCCTCTTTCTACAATGTATTGTGAGATAGGAGAACACATTGGGAGGATCTATTCCGCCATACAGAATTCCTCCTAACGTTTTCTCCAATCTCATGATTTTTTTTTTAAAGGCGCAGTGTCGTTATTCTCACAAGGGGAGGGTACCGGAGTATTGAAAACAGGGGTGACAATAATCTTAACACCTATTTTTTATATTTTTTATGATTACTTCATCTTGTTTTCCCCATAACCATGTCTTTGCACTGTTCTGTTCACCTCCCTCCTCCCCCTTCCATGTCTTTGCACTGTTCTGTTCACCTCCCTCCTCCCCCTTCCATGTCTTTGCACTGTTCTGTTCACCTCCCCTCCCCCCTTCCATGTCTTTGCACTGTTCTGTTCACCTCCCTCCTACCCCCTTCCATGTCTTTGCACTGTTCTGTTCACCTCCCTCCTCCCCCTTCCATGTCTTTGCACTGTTCTGTTCACCTCCCTCCTCCCCCTTCCTTGTCTTTGTGGAGAAAACAGATCAACAACTGGGCTCATGCAGAACAGACCACAGTCGTTGAGCAGGAATGCCTGTTTGGGCCAATGCATCAATATGTGGAGAAACGCTGGGACTTGTCTGTTAGAAAGTGGGGGGGGGGGGATCTCACTCTGTTCTCCTCTTTTTTTAATCCCATCTCTCATGCTTCTCTCTCTACCTCCAACCCCCTCGGTATACTATACCCACATAGATACTCACAGATGTGAACAGACGTAAAGAGTCTTGTCTTGTGTTGTGTGTGTGTACAGTATGCGTTGGCTGTGAGGTCAGTACCCCAGCCTGTCCATCCCACTGTCCCTGCGTAGAGGTCAGAGATAACTGGGCCAGTGTGTGAGTGTCTAGCCTCAGGGCCACAAGCAGCACTGGATGCCAGCCCTGCAGGTCTCACAGAGAAACCATTCATACTGGGCCTCAGATGGGGAGGAGAGAAAGAGAGAACATCTCTCGACATCTGCAACTGTTTTGGAGGAAGCCATTTCCCTTTCTTAGTACATACACAAATACAGTTGCAGTCACACACACGCATACACACAGTCTTTCTCACACGCACACACACATAGTCACACACATCATAAATGACACACACCCCCTCTAGAGATGTTCCATACACACAGCAGGCGCAGGGGACAAGTGGCTATTGAATATTAACCATGAAATTACAGCGGCTGCATTCTAATAGAGGTGAGAGGGTCACAGGCTGTGATGAAAATCAGAAATGAATACCCCTGACATGCAGAGCGACTCGCCTTTGGCTTCTGTAAATCCATCTCTCCCTTTTTCTCCAGGACTCAGGGAGACGAGGAGGATCTACTCTGTGTTTTATTAATGTGCAGGTCAATGGAATGCAACGATGGCCAGAGAGTGCATACATACAATACGGTTAGACACTGTGGTGATGCTGTGCTTTGGAGAAGAACACAGCCCCTAATCTTCATCTTGATGTTCATGTAGAGGGCTTAGTGTGAGGGCCTTTATGGCAATGTAGTCAGGTTAGGGTCAGTTGTTGAATGGTTTGATATTGAAATCTATGCTTTTCATCAGACAAAGCTTTTTGAGCTAGTGGTTGAAGTGGGACAGTCTTGAGTGGTGCGGAGAGCTCCCTAGAACCCTCATCTTTTCTAGAATACTGACTCTATAACAATAGTCAAATTAAATGGATTACTGTCACCTTTTTAATTCCACTTCAAGCACTGTTAAAGCTGTTATTAAACTTCTACTTTCGATAAATGCCTTGACATTTCATCTGACTTAAAGTGCTTTTTTGTTCTCAAATTTGTGGGTAGATGCTGTTCTTTTTACATGGGACTGAATATTCTCTCTCCAACTATTGGCTCTCTGTCTGAGGCAGACACTATTAGTGCTCTAAGCTTGTATCCAAACCATACCAGTATTATAGAACACAGATGCCAGTGGTGGTTCGTACCGTTCAAGATTAGGGAGGCCGATTATTATTATTTTTCATGAGCATGGCCTTTCTATTAAATTCACCCGACTCAATGTAACATCGATAGGTTTAGGCTACTACATGATACTCTCATTTTCCCTTTACCCATCATGAGGTTGCTACAACCTAACCTACAAATGAAAGTTTATAACAGGTCGAGTGACAAATTGGAGTAATCAAGGTGACACATTCAATACCACTTTGCACACTACTGCCTGCATCTAGCTGATCTGGGGTGTAATCATTAGTCCAAACAGTTGCAAAATGTTCAATTTGCAACTAAAACTAGTTTCTATTGGACAAACTAAGATAGCTCCCTCCTTGTTTCGTTCGTTTTGCTTCCGTTTAAGAAACATTTTAAAACAGAATCGGCAGAATGAATACACACCTGCTCATCGCACACACAGTTCACCTTCATAGCAGCCACAGCATCATAACTTGGCTTGTTGTATAATTCCTTGCTCTCCTCTTCTCACCTTTCCCCTTCGCGTGTGGACTTCAGTGCACAACACAATAGCTGTCTGTGACCAGGTGCAAAAACCTCTCCAAGCCAAACCTTCATACCATAACCGCTAACCAATATATACAGCCTACACCGTTGTCACCATATTAACGTTATAGTGACGAAACTAGAACTTAGAATGTGTTAGTAAATGTCACGGCTTTCTACTTCCTCCTCCTCGGACGAGGAGAGGCGAGAAGGATCGGACCAATACGCGGAGTGGTTAGTGTCCATAATTTATTAGCATCGAACTGAACACTATATAATGAAACAAAATAACAAATAGAAAACCGACAAACAGTCCCGTCTGGCACAACGACTACACGGAAGACAAACACCCACAAAACACAAGTGAAACCCAGGCTGCCTAAGTATGATTCTCAATCAGGGACAACGATTGACAGCTGTCTCTGATTGAGAATCATACCCGGCCGGACACAAACATCCCAACATAGAAAATACCACATAGACAAACCCACCCAACTCACGCCCTGACCAACTAAATAAATACAAGAAAAAGGAAAACAGGTCAGGAACGTGACAGTAAACTACATATATATGGGTACAATCACACAGGACAGTGTACAGCAAGCAGTTTAGCAGTTACACTGGCAGGCCCCAATGGCAATAAATTAATAACACCAAATGCTTACCTTGACTTGGAAGAGTTGCAGTGTTGGATAGCCTTAGCCCAAATCAAAATAAAATGTTATTTGTCACATACACATGGTTAGCAGATGTTAATGCGAGTGTAGCGAAATGCTACACTACCTAACATAAATAGTGTTCCTCTCTGTTTGTCAGGTTGTTGAGTAGGCTAAAAAGCTGCATTAGCTAGCAGCCTAAGTGAAAAAAATACAACTAAATATAGCTGGCTCTCTTTCTCACTCACTGCTTCTCCTTCATTACATGTTTTGTTGTTCAAAACTGTTCAACTATTGTCTTTGAGTTAACTACTCAACACATTCTATACACTGCAGTGCTAGCTAGCTGTAGCTTATGCTTTCAGTACTAGATTAATTCTCTGATCCTTTGATTGGATGGACAACATGTCAGTTCATGCTGCAAGAGCTCTGATAGGCTGAAGGATGTCCTCCGGAAGTTGCCATAATTACTGTGTAAGTCTATGGAAGTGGGTGAGAACCACGAGCCTCCTAGGTTTTGTATTGAAGTCAATGTACCCAGAGGAGGACGGAAAATAGCTGTCCTCTGGCTACTCCATGGTGCTACGCTAGAGGGTGCTGTAGAGCCTACGGTAGACCTTCATTGCAAAAGTGTGTTTTAATCAGATATTTGGTGGGGTGAATATATTAGGGAGGATGGTAGGATGGCTTCCCCTTCCTCCTCTGAGGAACCTCCACACACACACACACACACACACACACACACACACACACACACACACACACACACACACACACACACACACACACACACACACACAAAGCAAGAGGGAGATGGAGAGAGCAAGAAAGAGAGTATAGGATGGTGAATAAGTAGACATTTAAGATAAGACAAAGCATGTGTGTGGACTGAGAACAGATGGTTGCTGGATGTTTGATGTAAACAACAGGACCATGACTGCTGTGGACCCATGTGGACTCTGTCTTTAGTCCTCAGCCTAAACTCTGCATCTGCCTAGTTATCCTCACAGGCTGCATACACACAGAAACCATTCAGACAGTCCAAAGTCATTCACCAATATGCTTTCAAAGCCATCCCACTGGGCTCATATGTCAATTCAACGTCTATTCCACGTTGTTTCAACGTCATTTCGTTAAAATGCCATGGAAACCATATTGATTCAACCAGTGTGTGCCTAGTGGGAGGGCTCAACCTGTGATAAACTAGGTGACATTTAGAGACCCCCTTTCTGTTTTTCATTATTGTGTCATTATTTCAAAGTACATTTTAAGATATTGCTATTATATTGTACTTAAAGTTAAACAGTAATCCCAACCCCACACCCCGGCTCAACACAAACCCTAGCCATAACCCTAATCATTAGGATTTGTTAAAAATACAACACTGATCCTGGATCAATTCCAAGGCCTAACCTCCTATGTTCTCCAGTCATGTGCTGCAGTGATAGTATTGTATTGTCACACCTCAGAACTGCAATTAAAAACTGGGCTGGAATCTATCTGTTCGTTTATCAATAGATTGATTATGTGACAGTTCGTCTCACTCCAGGGACATTAGGATAGCTAGATTAATCTCACTGTCAGACGTCTATAAGGAAGATATATGATGATTACACACCACAGAACAGAGGGGGACTAACAGTGGAGGTGCAATGAGGTAATCACACAGAAATACAATTAATAGAGCTGACATTCCCATCCAAACCAATGTTACGTGGTGTGTACACTGCCAGCCATCTTTGCTGTAATGCTTTAAAATTATGGCTCACAATGCTTTGTCCTTCTCAGTGTTACAAATACACAAGTGGCTAATTATACTGCTCAAAAAAATAAAGGGAACACTTAAACAACACAATGTAACTCCAAGTCAATCACACTTCTGTGAAATCAAACTGTCCACTTAGGAAGCAACACTGATTGACAATAAATTTCACATGCTGTTGTGCAAATGGAATAGACAAAAGGTGGAAATTATAGGCAATTAGCAAGACACCCCCAAAAAAGGAGTGATTCTGCAGGTGGTGACCACAGACCACTTCTCAGTTCCTTAGTAGATATCCCCCTCTCTCCTTCATCTTAGATAGTGGCTTATGTCCTCACCCAATATTCCTTATATGTAATACAGTTTATCATACTATATATAATTTTTCTGTCCATCGTCATTATAATGTGCCTATATGACTATTACTCGCTCAAAAAAATAAAGGGAACACTTAAACAACACAATGTAACTCCAAGTCAATCACACTTCTGTGAAATCAAACTGTCCACTTAGGAAGCAACACTGATTGACAATAAATTCACATGCTGTTGTGCAAATGGAATAGACAAAAGGTGGAAATTATAGGCAATTAGCAAGACACCCCCAAAAAAGGAGTGATTCTGCAGGTGGTGACCACAGACCACTTCTCAGTTCCTATGCTTCCTGGCTGATGTTTTGGTCACTTGAATGCTGGCAGTGCTCTCACTCTAGTGTAGCATGAGACGGAGATCTACAACCCACACAAGTGGCTCAGGTAGTGCAGTTCATCCAGGATGGCACATCAATGCGAGCTGTGGCAAAAAGGTTTGCTGTGTCTGTCAGCGTAGTGTCTCAGAGCATGGAGGCGCTACCAGGAGACAGGCCAGTACATCAGGAGACTGTGAGGACGCCGTAGGAGGGCAACAACCCAGCAGCTAGGACCGCTACCTTCCGCCTTTGTGCAAGGAGTGCACTGCCAGAGCCCTGCAAAATGACCTCCAGAGGCCACAAATGTGCATGCGTCAGCATATGGTCTCACAAGGGTCTGAGGATCTCATCTCGGTACCTAATGGCAGTCAGGCTACCTCTGGCGAGCACATGAGGGCTGTGCGCCCACAAAGAAATGCCACCCCACACCTGACTGACCCATCGCCAACCGGTCATGCTGGAGGATGTTGCAGGCGGCAGAACGTTCTCCACGGCGTCTCCAGACTCGTCACGTCTGTCACATGTGCTCATGTGCTCAGTGTGAACCTGCTTTCATCTGTGAAGAGCACAGGGCGCCAGTGGCGAATTTGCCAATCTTGGTGTTCTCTGGCAAATGCCAACGTCCTGCACGGTGTTGGGCTGTAAGCACAACCCCCACCTGTGGATGTCGGGCCCTCATACCACCCTATGGAGTCTGTTTCTGACCGTTTGAGCAGACACATGCACACTTGTGCCTGCTGGAGGTCACTTTTGGCAGGCGCTGGCAGTGCACCTCCTTGCAGCAAAGGCGGAAGGTAGCGTCCTGCTGCTGGGTTGTTGCCCTCCTACAGCCTCCTCCACGTCTCCTGATTACTGGCCTGTCTCCTGGTAGCGCCTCCATGCTCTGGCACTACGCTGACAGACACAGCAAAACCTTTTTGCCACAGCCGCATTGATGTGCCATCCTGATGAACTGCACTACCTGAGCCACTTGTGTGGTTGTAGACTCCGTCTCATGCTACCACTAGAGTGAGAGCACCGCCAGCATCACAAATGACCCAAACATCAGCCAGGAAGCATAGGATCGAGAAGTGGTCTGTGGTCACCACCTGCAGAATCACTCCCTTTTTGGGGTGTCTTGCTAATTACCTATAATTTCCACCTTTTGTCTATTCCATTTGCACAACAGCATGTGAAATTTATTGTCAATCAGTGTTGCTTCCTAAGTGGACAGTTTGATTTCACAGAAGTGTGGTAGACTTGGAGTTAATTGTGTTGTTTAAGTGTTCCCTTTATTTTTGAGCAGTGTATATTGTCCCACTATTAGTATTAGAGGACCCATGGAACAAAACAAATGTCTGGCCCATAAGAGAATCATTTTGGTTCCAGGAGGAACACTTTTTGGTTCCAGTTAGAACTCTTTGGGTTCCATGTAGAACCCTTTGTGGAAAGGGTTCTACTATTGGGACAGCCAAATGACGTTTCAGGTTCTAGATAGCACCTTTCGTTTGTTCTAATTATTACACTTCTATGCATAACCCCTGCCACCACTGGTATATGATGGTGTGGGCGCCGCTTGATGATGTAAAATAAGTCCCATATGCCAGAATATAAGCTGCCTTTGCAAGCTGCCTTTCTATCCTAAAACTTGGGCTCTTTCCCTCCTAGTTCTGCTCCACCCACTCACCAGGGCCTATGCTGCTTCCGTGAGACCAAAAACAACGGCTGTCTCATGCAAATGTCTTTTCCCCTGCTACAGTAGAGAGCAGGCCCAGAACGGATGGGATTGATGTCTTTTCTCCCTGCTACAGTAGAGAGCAGGCCCAGAACGGGATGTGTTGATGTCTTTTCTCCCTGCTACCAGTAGAGAGCAGGCCAGAACGGAATGGGTTGATGTCTTTTTCTCCCTGCTGCAGTAGAGAGCAGGCCCAGAACAGGATGGGTTGATGTCTTTTCTCCCTGCTACAGTAGAGAGCAGGCCCAGAACAGGATGGGTTGATGTCTTTTCTCCCTGCTACAGTAGAGAGCAGGCCCAAACGGATGGGTTGATGTCGTTTTG
>NW_019943090.1:93750-103750 GCF_002910315.2 Salvelinus sp. IW2-2015
TTTCTCCCTGCTACAGTAGAGAGCAGGCCCAGAACGGGAGCCTGCTGGGTTGTGGTCTCCTCAGAAGTCCTACACACAAAACAGTAACTGGATACACAGACATTTTTGTGCCGACTCCAAGCTTGTCTGCTTGCCATATTTTTGGATTAGTTAAACATGGATAGATGTTGTAAAACAGTGCAGTGCATTGTTAGAGAGGAGAACATAAAGTGAACATACTGTGCAATGAGCATATTGTATAATGAACGATGGTGATGTCGATTTTGACAGTTTTTTACGTGTTATTCATTCATTGGGGCGGCAGGGCTAGCCTAGTGGTTAGAACGTTGGACTAGCAACCGAAAGGTTGCAAGTTTGAATCCTGCCCACTGTTCCTAGGCCGTCATTGAAAATAAGAATTTGTTCTTAACTGACTTGCCTAGTTAAATATAAATAAAATAAAAATTGCACCCACACTACTCAGGCGTGTCTGCGTAGCCAGGCGCAAAATAGAACTTGATTCTATTTGGGATGCTCAATGCACTGCAAGTCCTGCCTCTCCCATCTCCTCATTGGTTTTTAGTGGCATATACCCACGTGGGTGATTGAAAGATGAACTGAGGTCCACACTCCAGTCGGTTGTGATAATATACCTAAAAGTTTGTTGCCAACCTCCATATAAAGTCCAAAGAAGGAGGAGAGATTACTAGACCGTTTTATATGTGGATTAACTGTCGGAGTAGAGGACCTTGTGCATTTCAGATAAAATAACAACCCAATGTTTATATCCCAGGACAAATTAGCTAGCAACAGCAAGCTAGCTAGCTAAATTGCCATACATTTATGCTTTTCGACCTGTTCCCAAATTAATATAATTGGTTCAGAGTTTGTTTTGATATTTAAACCTGAGTGTCCTGATCGCGTCTGGTGTAGGTGGACAAAATCAACGTATGGGTAAGGGTCGGGATTTAAATCATACTCTTGGACTGTTTGAATGGGCTAGATATTGTAGCTTGAAATAATATGGTTATGGCTCAGATTATTCGATAAGGTTATTATGAGTTAGATAAACGTTATCTCAGTTTGAGTTGGGTAAACTAATTGATAATTACAGGGTTAGGGTAATGACTAAGGTTAGGGCTGAGCCTAGGTGTGGACATGAAGCTAGGGTTAGTGTTGGGACGAGGTGTCACCCCCACAATAGTATGGCATTGGTTGAAGCTCAATGTTAAATTCACATCTCCCTACTATTGTTACACAATTCAATATCATTACATATTAGCAGAATATTTTTTAATACAATTACCGAAATGACAGGCTAAGAATGGACAGAGAGATAGGTCTATGTGTTCATCTTATCATATTTATCCAATGCCAAATCAGTGGAACTTGTTTGCAACAAAACTGTCCCTGTTGGCAAATAATTCAATCTGAAATGTCATTAGGAATCTGAGCATGGTACTTTCAAAAGTTAGCCCTACCTTTCTACCCCAGACAGTAGGCCGACCTTTCTACCCCAGACAGTAGGCCGACCTTTCTACCCCAGACAGTAGGCCTACCTTTCTACACCAGACAGTAGGCCTACCTTTCCACCCCAGACAGAAGTCCTACCTTTCTACCCCAGACAGTAGGCCTACCTGTCTACCCCAACAAGGCTAACCACCAGACAGTAGGACCTTACCCTTTCTACCCCAGACAGTAGCCTACCTTTCTACCCCAGACACAGTAGGCCACCTTTCTACCCCAGACAGTAGGCCTACCTTTCTACCCCAGACAGTAGGCCTACCTTTCTACCCCAGACATTAGACATACCTTTCTACCCCAGACAAGTAGGCCGACCTTTCTACCCCAGACAGTAGCCTACCTTTCTACCCCAGACAGTAGCCTACCTTTCACCCCAGACAGTAGGCCGACCTTTCACCCCAGACAGTAGGCCGACCTTTCACCCCAGACCAGTAGGCCTACCTTTCTACCCCAGACAGTAGATATACCTTTCTACCCCAGACAGTAGGCCTGGACCTTTCTACCCCAGACAGTAGCCGACCTTTCTACCCCAGACAGTAGGCCTACCTTTCTACCCCAGACAGTAGGCCTACCTTTCTACCCCAGACAGTAGGCCGACCTTTCTACCCCAGACACTAGGCCGACCTTTCTACCCCAGACAGTAGGCCTACCTTTCTACCCCAGACAGTAGGCCGACCTTTCTACCCCAGACAGTAGGCCTACCTTTCTACCCCAGACAGTAGGCCTACCTTTCTACCCCAGACAGTAGGCCTACCTTTCTACCCCAGGCAGTAGGCCTACCTTTCTACCCCAGACAGTAGGCCTACCTTTCTACCCCAGACAGTAGGCCTACCTTTCTACCCCAGACAGTAGGCCTACCTTTCTACCCCAGACAGTAGGCCTACCTTTCCACCCCAGACAGAGTATACCTACCTTTCCCCCCCAGACAGAGTAGGCCTACCTTTCTACCCCAGACAGTAGACATACCGACACAGAAAAATGTAAGCTTTAACTGTTGGCTACTCTTCTTTCGTGGCTTAACCCACAAGAGAAGGTCACAAGTGTTTCCCTAAAAGCTGTCTGGGTTTAAACACGTTCTATTGTACAGAAAGTGAATAGCTGAATCAATTGATAGTGACAGAATTAGATTACTTCCTAAGCAAAGTCCATTTTTGGTCTCCTCGGCTATAGAAGGTTGTAGCTCTGCTTCTGAATGTCAAAGAAACTAAACAATGATATCCCATATGCAAGTGTCTTTAATAAAAGGTCTATGACATCCCTACTCATATTACCTTCATTGGAGTGCTGGTTTTAACGTAACCTCGGTGTCAGTGATTGGCTTTTATTTAAAGAGTGTTGTGGTGGGTAGATTTGGTCGACAAATCTATGTACTGAATATAACAGCCTATAGCCGAATTTCTTAAATAGGAAGAAATATTCTCCAACACAATACCCTCTTGTCGTTAGTAAAGTCTAATTAAAATGAAGACTTTAAATGAATTATACCTACTTGAATTTGCCTACTTTCAGCACCATGAGCTGTCCATTTCTGATTGATTGTGTCGCGACTGCTGCTTCAAGTTTCAGCACCACAATGGAAGTTACTGAAATCTGGCTTATTGTGAGATCAATAACTCTGATATATACATCATGGGCAGAAAACATGTAGTTTTTATTCATATTAATTATAGTAGTAGCATGCTATCAAAGTTGACCTCCAGTCCTCCTCATCTTGATGCTCTACTTTCTCAAACTGAACAGAACATAGGCTACAGGCTAGTCCACGCTCAACATATTGCATTTTTTAGACTAGGCTTAATAAAATAAAATAATGATTTGACTCTCCTCCTGAACTGCCACTGTAGGCCTACACAGCACAGCATTGGTTAGGCAGCATAAAGAAGAGCAGCCGGTGCTCAGGGTTGGAATATCCATTGCAGACTAGTTTTATTTACAGTGCCTTCGGAAAGTATTCAGACCCCTTGACTTTCCACATGTTATGTTACAGCCTTATTCTACAACGGATTCAATTGTTGTTTTCCCTCATCAATCTACACACAATACCCATAATGACAAAGCAAAAACACCTTTTTAGACCCTTTACTCAGTACTTTGTTGAAGCACCTTTGGCAGCAATTACAGCATTGAGTCTTCTTAGGTATGACGCTACAAGCGTGGCACACCTGTATTTGGGAAGTTTCTCCCATTCTTCTCTGCAGATCCTCTCAAGCTCTGTCAGGTTGAATGGGGAGCGTCGCTGCACAGCTATGTTCAGGTCTCTCCAGAGATGTTCGATCGGGTTCCAGTCCGGGCTTTGGCTGGACCACTCAATGACATTCAGAGACTTGTCCCAAAGCCACTCCTGCGTTGTCTTGGCTGTGTGCTTAGGATCGTTGTCATGTTGGAAGGTGAACCTTCAACCCAGTCAGAGGTCCTGAGCGTTCTGGAGAAGGTTTTCATCAAGGATCTCTCTGTACTTTGCGCCATTCATCTTTGCCTTGATCCTGACTAGTCTCCCAGTCCCTGCCGCTGAAAAACATCCCCACAGCATGATGCTGCCACCACCATGCTTCACCGTAGGGATGGTGCCAGGTTTCCTCCAGAAGTGACGCTTGGCATTCATGCCAAAGAGTTCAATCTAGGTTTCATCAGACCATAGAACCTTGTTTCTGGTCTGAGAGTCCTTTAGGTGCCTTTTGCAAACTCCAAGCGGGCTGTCATGTGCCTTTTACTGTGGAGTGGCTTCCGTCTGGCCACCAATCAGGCCTTTATGGTAGAGTGGAGTGCTGCAGAAATGGTTGTCCTTCTGAAAGATTCTCCTCCACAGAGGAACTCTGGAGCTCTGTCAGAGTGACCATCGGGTTCTTGGTCACCTCCCTGACCAAGGCCCTTCTCCCCCGGTTGCTCAGTTTGGCCGGGCGGCCAGCTCTAGGAAGAGTCTTGGTGGTTCCAAACTTCTTCCACTTAAGAATGACTGAGGCCACTGTGTTCTTGGGGACGTTTAATGCTTCAGACATTTTCCCTTCCCCAGATCTGTGCCTCGACACAATCCTGTCTCGTTGCTCTACGGACAATTTTTCAACCTCATGGCTTGGTCTTTGCTCTGACATGCACTGTCAACTGTGGGACCTTATATAGACAGGTGTGTGCCTTTCCAAATGATGTCCAATCAATTGAATTTACCACAGGTGGACTCCAATCAAGTTGTAGAAACATCTCAAGGATGATCAATGGAAACAGGATGCATCTGAGCTCAATGTCAAGTGTCATAGCAAAGGGTCTGAATACTTATGTAAATAAAGTATTTCTGTTTTGTTATAAATTTGCCAAAATGTCTAAAAACCTATTTTCCATTAGTCATTATGGGGTATTTTGTGTAGATTTCTGAGATTTTATATATTTAATCTATTTTAGAATAAGGCTGTAACGTAACAAAATGTGGAAAAAGTCAAGGGGTCTGAATACGTCCCGAAGGCACTGTACACCATCCCAGCAGCTATCGTAGATTTATAACTATTAATAATATATCTAATACTGTATATCGCCTATATACCATAGCAACTAATTCTGAAACACTGAGAAATATAGACATTTCATCAATTAGAAATTACATGACCCTACACTGGACTATATTTAAAAGAAAAAATACTGAACCCTCCCCTTGACTGAAATTGAAAAAGCATGACCCTCCCCCATTTCCCTCCAGGTACCCATTCTGCAAATTTGGATCCATCCCTTACAGGACTGATGACTCCCAGGCTATGTGATGCAGACCAAGAACACAGGCTGAGCAATCAGCAATATTGTAGTAATGACAAAGTGAGGATGTGGATGAAATTGTTTAAAAAATATATCACAGAATGCGTCCATGTTTTTTTCTGTTAATCATTCAATGCCTGTTCTTGTAATGTTTACATAACCAAATACAATTACAAGCTGAGCAAACAATGAAATAGGAAATACTTCTGCGCTCAGGTTCCTATAACACATTGACTTCTGAGGGTTCCCAATGTTACAATATGTTTGAGGGGGCCACATTGACATTTCAGTTGTTACGGGAGTCCTCATGAGCACCACTGAAATAAGAACCGTGTCTGTGCTCTAACAAGCCACCATTTCCTCCTCTTGTCTATAACCTATATTACAGAATACACATTCTGTTTAAGGAACACTGTTATTGTTTCTGAGAATACAAGCTAACTAGTATTTTTGTGCTACATAAACATCAACAGTGGAATATCTGGATGAAGTAGGATAATACTAAGTAAATAATAAGGAACATGTACTTCTACTGTATACATTGTAAGATGTTTATTGATAGCCAATGCATTTGGTACAAAGTATGATTTGACAGAGTCATATCCTAACCTGCTCATCAAAACAATGTACAAGAAGTTGGGCTATTCTATTAGTAGCTAGCTATATTGCTATAAAATAATTGGTCCACATTCTAGCTAGTGTCCATCACTGATAAAGGCAATAGTTGCATTCCTTGGCTCCCTACAAAAAGATTTAGGGCCAAAAAGCTTTAGGGTTATATTGGTCGCCGTCAATTGTGACCCCACGCCTGGTTGTGGCCCCACTTTCCGAGAGTGTTTCCTGTGGAGTTGGGATAGGCAGAAAAACACGTAAAGGTCATCACATGCAGTGAAACAGGATAAATATAAGCACCCCCTATTTGACCTTTTTTAAGTAGTCAGCTAGTGGGGATATTTGTAAACAATACAAATAGGTCGTTCCAGCTGTTGATTTGTTAGCTAGCTAACAGGCTAGCTACATTATGAGTAGCTAGCTAGCTACTGACTACCTAACCTTTACACTACAGATAAGCCCTGCTCCCTAGCCTAGCTAATGCTAGCCACCTAGTTAACATTAGCGTTAGCCACCTAGTTAACATTAGCGTTAGCCACCTAGTTAACATTAGCGTTAGCCACCTAGTTAACAATTTAGCTGGTTTCGCTGTTTTATTCTCATCAGTCTATTCTAGATAATTTCATCAATGTATTCGGCCATTATAGGTTCTCTCGTGCTTATTTGTTATCTTGGCTTGCCTTTTTGGCGTTCGGAATCATTAGCCAACCTATGTTAACATTAGCGTTAGCCACCTAGTTAACATTAGCGTTAGCCACCTAGTTAACATTAGCGTTAGCCACCTAGTTAACATTAGCGTTAGCCACCTAGCTAACGTCAGCAACAACAAATTGGAATTCAGAACATATCATACGTTTTTCAAATTCGTAACATATTATATGAATTGCAATTCGGAACATATCATACGAAATGGATGATGGATACCCACAAAATAATAATACGCACCATAAAAAATGTAACATATCACACTAATTGGAGTGTCCCGTGCTTACGTTGCCTACCCCTGGGTCCAGGTTGTCTGACAACTGCACACAATGACTTGACTATCCATGGTAAATTCAAGATATACTTTAATAGTTAGTTCAAAACTGATTTGAGATATTAGAGGGCAACAGCCAGCAGACAACGGTTTAAAAGCAAGCTGTGCCATTAAGGCCCAGACCTTTTGGCAGAGGTTAAATTAAAGGTTACATTAGCACTGCCAATGGCAGACTTGGTTGCTCCAAAAACATATCTGGATTTGCGTGTGAAAATGGTGTGTAACTTATAGCTTGTACCTTAAACAGAAAATCACCTTCCAGTGTACAAACCATTGAAATTAAAAACAAAAACCTACTTTTTGAGTAGGCCTGAAGAAAGGCTACTTCACCCATGCTCTACTAAGGTTTCCCAGCACACAGCTTTGACCTACTACAGTAGCTATTTTGTTCTGTACTTCAAACAATGTGTATGCAGGTTGCTTAGGATTCAAATCTTCTCAAACCGCCTAACTGTGACCGACTGGCTCGATTTGGTCTTATGTAGCAAAATTTGAAATTGTGTTTTTTACATTGGGTAAAAGTAGACTCAGAGCTAGAAAATGGTATATCATACACTACAGTTGAGGAACAATGAGAAAGTAATTCTGCTTTGAAAGTTGATAAACTTGTGAGAAAATGGCCCTTGAATATTTTGGTACACCTTGTGGAGAGCGCTTCTTTCTCTACACCCATTCAACAGCGTTCACACCCTCTAAATCCTTAGCCCCACCCATCTCTTTAAGGATTCACATGTACTGAACCACCAAAGATTTCAAGACTAAAGGCTGTTTTATACTACGGGTGTGTCGTACATTTAATCTTGAGTGCCAGAGTGTGCTCAGAGTGAGCTCTGGGTGTTCGTAAACTCAGAGCATTGTCAGATTGTCCGTTCGTGAATTCAGAATGTTCAGAGCGTACACTGGATGCTCTGGCCGAGGAGTAGGGTTGATCTGAGCGTTTTGACCTAACAGCAGTCAAGCACCCAAGCTAACTGGCTAACGTTGGCTAGCTTGCTAGCTACTTTCAGACACAAATGAGAGCTGATAAGGCTCTTTTTATGTTGTGCTGTTGGCAACAATTTAATTACACTTTTTTGCCAACGTTTACTGACACCGGCCATATTCAACGGGTGTTGAGTGTTTTTTAAATTTGTCAGTTAATCTGCACTCTGGCACACAGATAGCCAGAGCGAATTTACCAGCTATGTCTATCGACAGTTGTCGCAGTGGAAACAACTTTGACAAAATTAGAAACGTGTAATTTCTGAAAATGTACTGTAGCTAGCAAGACTATCTTACCCTTATAGATGGATGGACGCTTCTCCCTCTCTGTCATGGATGCCATGGTTTCCCTCAGTTTGAAGATGTAATCCCGAGACAGGTGTTTTATACAACAGCGTGTTCTCTTTTTGACTCTGCCTGCATATTTGCAATCAAATGGCAGAATTTGCCATCTCCTCAGCTATCATTCTCTAATTCCACTGATTTTAGAACTCGGTCCTCCAGAAAGTGGAGAGCAACACTTATGGAGTTCTACTATGTGATATCTTTCAAAAAAGCCACATTAGAAATTATTACCTACACATACTGACCAGCTCATGATATAGATAGACAGTCCGAACTCAATCTCTCGGCATGTCCAGCCCACTCATTATCTCAGCCAATCATGGCTAGCGGGAAGGTTGCTGGCTTTTTCTCTGGCTAAACCAACTAGGCTCGTAATTAAACAATTTTATTCGTATTTACAGCTGGCATACAAGTGTGTTATTAAGGCACATGAAAGTTTGCATGTTCTAGAAGGCATTTCTGCCAAAATATAAATGTTGTCTCTTCTGTGAAGTAATAACGTGCGACATATGCCTAGTTTCCTGAAACGAGTCACAATTCATCAGAGGAATAATAGAATATACAGTTTCTTGCTATTAAAATAAAGAAAAAATATAGTGACGGGTTGGGGGCCAAGATCTTTGTACGCCCGGGTTTACACATACAAACACACGACCGGTCCAAGTGAAGGATTAACCTGATAGTAATAAACCAGTTTCCGGCAGCATTCCTGTTATACAAAACTCAAAAACAAACAGAGTAAACACTTCGTCACCAGTGGAAGGTCCTCCAATCGTGTCTTTGGGGGTTCAATCCTTGTTGAAATCATAAGTTCCTTTCTTCTTAAAAACCTCCGTCTCCACCGTATGCTTTGTCTTCTCCAATCACCTGCCGGGGTCAAAGAAAGAAAACTCAGGGAGCGGTTAAATAGAGGCACTGATTGGTTTTACCAGTCTGCAGTCTGGCTCTGATTACAACTGGAGGCAGGTGTGGCTGTTCTGCTGCAGTCTAGAAGTTTCCCCTGAGCTGTCCGTGGACCTCCCTCTGGAGAATACTTCACATTGCTATCCGTGGACCTCCCTCTTGCGAGAATGACTTCATCATTTTGCTGTCCGTGGACCTCCCTGTGGAGAATACTTTCACATTGCTGTCCGTGGACCTCCCTCTGGAGAATACTTCACATTGCTGTCCGTGGACCTCCCTCTGGGAGAATACTTTACATTGCTGTCCGTGGACCTCCCTCTGGAGAATACTTCACATTGCTGTCCGTGGACCTCCTCTGGAGAATATTTCACATTGCTGTCCGTGGACCTCCCTCTGGAGAACACTTCACATTGCTGTCCGTGGACCTCCCTCTGGAGAATACTTCACATTGCTGTCCGTGGACCTCCCTCTGGAGAATACTTCACATTGCTGTCCGTGGACCTCCCTCTGGAGAATACTTCACATTGCTGTCCGTGGACCTCCCTCTGGAGAATACTTCACATTGCTGTCCGTGGACCTCCCTCTGGAGAATACTTCACATTGCTGTCCATGGACCTCCCTCTGGAGAAATTTCACATTGCTGTCCATGGACCTCCCTCTGGAGAATACTTCACATTGCTGTCCATGGACCACCCTCTGGAGAATACTTCACATTGCTGTCCATGGACCTGGCAGCCAAAAATATAAGAAACCTCACAGGCACAAGGCACAACTTATGAAACCGCTACAATACACACACACACACCACACACACACAACACACACAACACACCACACACACACACACACACACACACACACACACACACACACACACAC
>NW_019943090.1:118480-122304 GCF_002910315.2 Salvelinus sp. IW2-2015
AAACTGAGGAGGGAGGAGGGAGGGGAAGAGAGAGAAGGGAACCAAACTGAGGAGGGAGGAGGGAGAAGGGAACCAAACTGAGGAGGGGAAGAGAGAGAAGGGAACCAAACTGAGGAGGGAGGAGGGAGGGGAAGAGAGAGGAGGGGATGAGGACAGCGAGACCAGAGAAGAGAGAGGGAGCAGAGAGATGAGACAGGGACCAAAGGATCGAGACGGAATAGGCAAGAGGGATCCCAGAGAATAGAGAGAGAATAAGCAAGTTGTGGAGTGGGGAAGGCACAAGCAAGCGCACACAATGAGAACCCAGACCAGAGGGAGCCCTTAGGGAGCGCACAGGAAGAGGCGCCTTGTTCGAACCAACACTCATTTCCTGCCGTGAGCGTGTGAGTGTGTGAGCATGTGTGGGTTTGTATGTGTATGAGTGAGCTCTGGCCAAGTGTGTGAACGTGTGATGGCAGCCGCTCAAACAGATTTGGTCCAGTTGACCTGGACACACAACGCACACCCCAGGGAGGGAGAGGGGGAGAGGAGGGGGTGTAATAGGGGTGAGGATAAGGCAGGGGAGAGGGGGGAGAGAGAATTGAGCCCTGCACTGTTTGGGTCATAACGCTCTGATCACCGTGGAAACGTTAGAACCCTGTTCCTTAGCAACTGTTGCTCCTGCTTTGTTGCCCACCTGCTGTCACCCTTCCAGTTCAGCAAAACAGAAACATTTCAAACAGAGTGAAAGTGAGACACATCCAGAGTCAGAAGGCCAGAATCACAGCGCACGTCATTTTATTCATCACTTCTCTCTCATTTTAAAACCGCAAGATCCATTTGGGCAGTTTGTTTTCAGAGCTTTCTGTAAAGCTACAAGCTTTCACCATTTCTTTAATTCACGCCTCGCTCCTTACTGTAAAAGAAGGAAAAAGAACAATCCTGAAACATAGAGTCTACTGTAGCTTGCTGTCCAACAGTTCCATACATGTGCTTTATATTAAAAGAGGACGTTAATGTTACATAAATCCACACCTTGGTATGTTGCAGTCCTGTGGTAGTAACAGAACAGAGAAGTGAACAAAATGCTGGTCCAACTAAAACGTTCTTAGATTTGATTGTGAAGTGTGTAATTCAAAAACCCACGCCAATGTAGTGATCTCTAAACACTGTACATGGTTAATAGATTCCATATGATGACCTCAATGTAGTGATCTCTAAACACTGTACATGGTTAATAGATTCCGATATGATGACCTCAATGTAGTGATCTCTAAACACTGACATGGTGAATAGATTCCATATGATACCAATGTAGTGATCTCTAAACACTGTACATGGTTAATAAATTCCATATGATGACCTCAATGTAGTGATCTCTAAACACTGTACATGGTGATAGATTCCATATGATGACCTCAATGTAGTGATCTCTAAACACTGTACATGGTTAATAGATTCCTATGATGACTCAATGTAGTGATCTCTAAACACTGTACATGGTTATAGATTCCATAGTATGACCTCAATGTAGTGACCTCTAAACACTGTAACATGGTTAATAGATTCCATATGATGACCTCAATGTAGTGACCTCTAACACTGTACATGGTTAATAGATTCCATATGATGACCTCAATGGCAGCAACATGTACAGGTTAATAGATTCCTACGATACTATGTAGTGCCTGTAAAACTGTATGTCAATGGTTCGAATATATCACACATTAGAATCCTATCACCGTGTACATGTTATCCCCAGTTCCCTTGAGCTGCTAACTTGGAGCAGGAATTCTCCAATATGCTTGCGGGCCTTGCTTCTGGTTATCTGTCACTGTGTAGTGTGGTGACCCAGATCCTTTGATCCCACCCGTCGCACTTGTTGTTCGCACTGGTTAGTGCACTGCGTGTCACGCTGTTCGACTGGTTGTCACCGGTTGGCCATGCTTGCCCAACCTGGGTTGTCCACCTGTATTTCATAGCTGTCGCCACAGCTTGCCTTTCCCTCTGTGCTATGTGCTAGTCAGTGGGGCGGAGGAGAAGGAAATGGCTGACTGACCGGAGCTGGCTCCAAGAGCAGAATATCATTACACTACTACATTTTTTTGTGTTTGTATTATATATGATATTCATTTATAATGGGGCACTAGTGAACACCAGAACCTTTACGACGTTGAGGAGACTCGTAGGAACTATATCACGTATGGGAGATAATGTATGTCGATATAGGAACCAGTACGCGTTGAAAGCGTCAAGCGCGGGGTGCGTGCGCAAGTTTGGAGGGTGAGGGGAAATCATGCGGAGGGTTGGGAGGATAACACGAGAGAGGGTCCCCATATCGTGACACGTCGGCTGACGCTATGTAAAGGTGCCGGAGTGAGTCTAGCCTCAGTAAGTTAGCTTGGGATGGAAATGTGCTCACTCCTGCTTTGTATTAAGTGGAACCCGATTACGATCCTTGAGAGGCTGGCCTGCCAGCCTTAATGCTGGCACTCTATGGATCGAGTAGCTGTATACAGGACGGGACCGATTGTACACTTGTCGGCGGGGACTGGTGGTTGAATGTGGTCCATTCCTAGGTGACTACTGTATATGGATCCAGCACACACCCGCCATTCTGTGATTACTGCACATACGTGTATCCCACCAGCCAGGAAGCACCTTCATAACATAGTATTTCATGATTTTATTATAGTAATATTCCCTTTGGCATGTTGTTATGCGAGGAAAGCTGGGGTTAAGCGGTTAGTAACAACTGAGAATTCACACTAGAGTGAACGGCTACGCCAGATGGTCTATTAGTCAATCGCGGATGCTTTGTCCAGCAGTACTGTCGGTCACGATCGGCATGATGAGATGATAGACGGGAGTAAGGGAATGCCCAGCGTGAGGGGCCGATTATAGATTGGTGCCACTCTGTGTAGGTGCGGCGCATCAGACCTGATGTCATGGGTCAGCGTCTGCTATACATCATCCTATAGTCAGCTTGCACTAATATATAGTGGATAGTGCGCCTTTATTGTTACGGATTGAAGAGCGCGTGAAAATGGCGGTGTTTTGGGCATCCAGGCTTGCTGCCAAGGTACTAATAACCGCCAAAATGTTGAAACGCTACAGAGCTCGAATCACGCCGCGATCGGAATGCGCATGGCGTGCAGTGTGCTGACTCGGCATGCGGTCTAAGATCTGGCGATATGCATATGAACCGCGGTACGATCGCTGTGTTGGTTATAATGCGGAGATATTCAGGTGCTAGTGTGGCGATCTTTAGAACGATGCAATGGTCGGTGGCGAGATTCCCTGTCTCGTACATGTTCGACATACGAAGTTCGAGAGCATGGATATAGGTAAGGACGGAGATGGCAGAAGTGAGCCGGTTAGGTTCGGCTATGTGGTGACACACTATTATCGTCGTGGCCTGGGCCGAGTGAACCTACGTGGTCAGTAGAGGACCTAAAAGTTCTGAGGCTATTAGGCTCCCTATAGGCCACGAGCTAGGCTGCGGCATGGACGCGAGCGAATGTGCGGTAGCGTATAGTTCGAATCAATCGAGGTGGCGAACGGGTCGGGCGCCTGGCGCGGACCGGTACGGGAGGCCTGATGCTAATGAGTCGACGGATTAATCAGAGGCCGAGACGGATTGTGAATGCTGTAATAGCTACCAGCGTGACTTCGACTTTCCAACATTTCTGACATGCAGCGACTACCTACTTACTTTGAGGCGCAGATTCCGTTAGGGGTGTGGCGTGAGTGTGTGGTGATGGATCCGGACCTGTGTATGGGCGGCGAAAGTGTCATGATCGAAGCGCCATAAGCAGCGGTTTAGAACCCAGTCTGTGTCGCGG
>NW_019943090.1:124442-134229 GCF_002910315.2 Salvelinus sp. IW2-2015
GACCCAAAACTAAGGAGGGAAGGAGGGCAGGGGAAGAGAGGAGGAAACCAAACTGAGAGGGAGGAGGAGGGAAGAAGACGAAAGGAACCAACTGAGGAGGCAGGAGGGAGAAGGAACCAAACGAGGAGGGCGAAAGAGAGAAGGAACCAAAACTGAGAGGAGGGAAGAGAAGAAGGGAACCAAACTGAGGAGGGAGGAGGTTAGGGGAAGAGAGAGGAGAACCAAAAAACTTAGGATGGAGGAGGTAGGGGAAGAGAGAGGAGGACCCAAACTGACGAGGGAGAAGGGAGGGGAAGGAGAGAAGGAACCAAACTGAGAGGAGGGAAGAGAGAGAAGGAACCAAACTGAGGAGGGAGGAGGAGGAGAAGAGGGAGAGAAGGCGAACCAAACTGAGGAGGGAGGGGGAAAGAGAAGAGGAACTAAAACTGAGGAGGAGGAGGGAGGGAAGAGAGAGAAGCGGAACCAAAAAAACTGAGGAGGGAGGGGAAGAAGAGAAGGAACCAAACTGAGGAGGAGGAGGGAGGGGGGAAGATGAGAGAAGGGAACCAAACTGAGGCAGGAGGAGGAGGGAAGAGAGAAAGGGAAACCAAACTGAGGAGGGAGGGGAAGAGAAGAAGCGGAACCCAAACCTACACCCTAAAACCTGAGGAGGGAGAGACGACGAGCGAGGCGAGGGATGAGGTAACAATAAATCAGAGAAGCAAACAAGTATACCTAATAAGCTAATATATAACAAAAGAGAGAAAGGAACCAAACTGAGCGAGGAGGAAGAGAGAGGAGCGGGGGAACCAAAACGAGGAGGGAGGGAAGAGACGAGAACGGCAACGAAAACTGAGAGGAGGAGGGAGGGGGAAGAGGAGAAGGGAACCAAACTGAGGAGGAGCGGGAGAGAGAAGAAGGGAACAAACTGAGGGGGAGGGAAAGAGAGAAGGAACCAAACTGCAGGAGCGGAGGAGGAGGGGAAGAGAGAGAAGGAACCAAACTGAGAGGCGAGAGGGAGAAGGAACCAAACTGAGGAGGAAGAAAAGAAGGAACCAACTGAGCGAGGGAGGAGGGAGGGGAAGAGAGAGGGGCGCCTAAAACATATTTCTACCTAACTTCAGATAGGGACAGAGACAGCGAGACCAGAGAAGAAGAGGAGCAGAGAGAGAACAGGACAAAGGAATCGAACGAATAGGCAAGAGGGATCCCAGAGAAAATAGAGAGAGAATAAGCCAAGTTGGGAGTTGGGAAGGGCACAAGCAAGCGCACCACCAATGAGAACCCAGACCAAGAGGAGCCCTTAGGGAGCGCACAGAAGAGCGCCTTGTTCGAACCAAACACTCATTTCCTGGCCGTGAGGTGTGCAGGTGTGACATGTGTGGGTTTGTATGTGTATGAGGAGCTCTGCCCAAGGTGTGAACGTGTGATTGGCAGCCGCTCAAACAGATTGTGGTCCAGTTGCACCTGGACCACACAACGCCCACACCCCAGGGAGCGGAGAGGGGAAGAGGAGGGTGTAATAGGGTTGCAGGATAAGGCAGGGAGAAGGGGGAGAGAGAATTGAGCCCTCAGCGTTTGGTCATAACGCTCTGATCACCGTGGAACGTTAGAAACCCTGTTCCTGAGCAACTGTTGCTCCCCTTGTTGGCCCACCTGCTGTCACCCTTCCAGTTCAGCAAAAACAGAAAACATTTCAAACAGAGTGAAAGTGAGACACATCCAGAGTCAGAAGGCCAGAATCACAGCGCACGTCATTTTATTCATCACTCTCTCTCATTTTAAAACCGCAAGATCCATTTGGGCAGTTTGTTTTCAGAGCTTTCTGTAAAGCTACAAGCTTTCACCATTTCTTAATTCACGCCTCGCTCCTACTGTAAAAGAAGGAAAAAGAACAATCCTGAAACATAGAGTCTACTGTACAGCTTGCGTCCAACAGTTCCATTACATGTGCTTTATATTAAAAGAGGACGTTAATGTACATAAATCCACACTTGGTATGTTGCAGTCCTGTGTATTAACAGAACAGAGAAGTGAACAAAATGCTGGTCCAACTAAAACGTTCTTATTTTGATTGTGAAGTGTGTAATTCCAAAAACCCACACCAATGTATGTAGTGATCTCTAAACACTGTACATGGTTAATAGATTCCATGATGACCTCAATGTAGTGATCTCTAAACACTGTACATGGTTAATAGATTCCATATGATGACCTCAATGTAGTGATCTCTAAAACACGTACATGGTGAATAGATTCCATATGATACCTCAAGTAGTGACTCTCTAAACACTGTACATGGTTAATAAATCCATATGATGACCTCAATGTAGTGATCTCTAAACACTGTACATGGTGATAGATTCCATATGATGACCTCCAATGTAGTGATCTCTAAAACACTGTACATGGTTAATAGATTCCATATGATGACCTCAATGTAGTGACCTCTAAACACTGTACATGGTTAATAGATTCCATATGATGACCTCAATGGCAGCAAGGAACTCCAAATGTGTCTCTTCTGGACGTTTTATCTGTAATTATGTTGAGACACATACATACACACCATCCCCACCTGGTTGTTCCACCTGGTTGTCCCACCTGGTTGTCCCACCTGGTTGTCCCACCTGGTTGTCCCACCTGGTTGTGCCACCTGGTTGTCCCACCTGGTTGTCCCACCTGTATTCATAGCTGTCCCACAGCTTCCTTTCCTCTGTGCTATGGTGCCTAGTCAGTGGGCGGAGGAGAAGGAAATGGCTGACTGACCGGAGCTGGGCTCCAGAGCAGAATATCATTACACTACTACACTGTATTATATATGATATTCATTTATAATGGGGCACTAGTGAAACCCAGAACCTTGTAAAGTGGATTAAAAGTACCCTCAGTGAGGAGGTCTGGGTAAGAAGGTTCAAGGGTTTGCAGCCAGCAGCAGTGGTGTCGTGGTAAGGAAAGGCTCTGCTTAGGGACACACAGCCTAATGCTGGCCACTCCTACTGGAGAAGGTCAGCCATATTTCTGTGTGGCCATCCTATATACTGTATACTGATCCAGCACAACACCCGCCATTCTGTGAATTACTGCACATACGTGTATCCAGCCAGGAAGCACCTTCATAAAATATATTCTCATGATTTTATATAGTAATATTTTCCTTTGGCATGTTATTTGGAAGTTACTTTAATAACGTGCTGCTTTTCCAATGGCACTTTGAACCCAGACCAGTCCTCCCCAAACAGAATGAATTAAAGACGGTAGACACCTTCATGCCCAATCTCTACCTGTCAGATGGGAATGAGCCTTTTCTCAAATCTCTTTTCTCTGTCTCTACCCCCCCCCCCTTCTCCATTACCTCCATCTCACTCTCTTCTTTCCATCTTTCTATCTCGCGCTCGCTCTGGCTCTCTCTCTGTCTCTCCATCTCTCTCAGCCACAGCGTTTTAGATGTGAGAGTGAGATAACACAACTCATCTGTTCTGCTGTCAGTTCCTAATGATATCCTCTCACACCCAGAGCTCTGACTCAAATGGCCTCATAGAGGTAGAATGAGTAGAACAGACAGTCCATCAGTCTACGGAGCTCTGCTTTCGATGGGGATGTTCATTCTACTCCTGATTCTATGGTTCAGCCACACAGCCAGACTAATGCTAGCAACGTGTAGAGCTCATATCATATCACAGTCTTCTGCTGCCAATCCACACCAGAGAATCACTGAGCTGGTGTTAGGAAGAGGTCATTATGACACTTTTATGTCACTTTTAGAAGTTTAGAATGGTCATTTTCAAACTGTCTTTACAATGTCTAAGAGGTTGGGTTTGGAGCTTGCAAGAAAGGCATTTGACTGTACTTGTGCACGTGACATTAAAAGTTGAAACCTGAAAGTTGAACGCATGACTAAATAGATTGACACATCTTGGATCATTCTCTGGAAAGATGTTACATTTATTCACTATTTCATTTTTATTCACTATTCAGTTTATTCATTATTAGTCGCATGGCAGAACAGAGTAGCCTACAAATGAAAACCTCTCATTTGAAAAGCATGAAACCATTTCCTTTCATCAGTTCATAGAATTGCATGTTTCAAGGTCAACCTGAAAACTTGTACAGAAACAGCTTTTCTACAAATACATTTGCAGAACTTCTAATGATGTTCTAGCATGCACACTCTCATAGTAAAACTGTAGCCACTTTTCAATACCAGAAATGAGAAATATGGTGAATTTTCTACATGGTTTCTGAAGTTTCTATCCAGGTTAGATCTCCCAGCTAATATCGTCATCTCTATAAGAGATAGTTAGCATTGCAGTGCTGGTGTCAGCTGTTTCATGGATGAGGGCGGTACTGAGGCCTAGTGACCACTGCAGCTCAATTACCCAACATAGGTACACTACAGCACCCCTCTGCTTCTAATGAGATAGTGTGTGTGTGAGTGCAGACACTTGAAGTACCACACACACACATCTCCCCTGCCCCCTCCCATGCCCCTACCATCCTTGCCTCCGGTCCTCAGTTCAGCCTGAGTGCCTCAGTGACGTGTCTGTGTATGCTACAGAGAGATCCCTCTGTCTGGTCCTGCAGTGGACAGAGCTGACCCCAGTGGAGAACAGGAAGGATGAGAAAAGGCAATTAAAGGAGGTGACTTGTGCGTCTCCAGGAGGGCCTCTCACCGTTAACCTTTCCGGAGCGAGAGGGAGGGAAACGAGGGAGGGGCGGTGCAAACCCAGCGAGGGAGACCATTCATTCATACTAAAGCACTCACTTGTTTTTAAAGAGGTAATATCCTTCTTTTTCAAACGCTTCCAATCTTAACTGTAACTTTGTGTGGACGGTTCATATAATAATAAGTTGGGCCCAGATGTATTTGTGTGGACTGTTCATATAATAAATTGGGCCCAGATGTATTTGTGTGGACTGTTCATATAATAATAAGTTGGGGTTGGGCCAGATGTTTTGTGTGACTGTTCTATAATAATAGCGTTGGGCCCGATGTATTTGTGGTGACTGTTCATATAATAATAGTTGGCAGATGTATTTGGTGGAGGTTCATATAATAAGTTGGGCCAGATGTATTTGTGTGGACTGTTCATATAATATAAGTGGGCCAGATGTATTTGTGTGGACTTCATATAATAATAGTTGGCCCAGATGTATTTGTGTGGACGGTTTCATATATAAGTTGGGCCAGATGTATTTTTGTGTGGACGGTTTATAATAATAAGTTGGGCCAGATGTTTTGTGTGGACGTTCATATAATAATAGTTGGGCCCAGATGTATTTGTGTGGGACTGTTATATATAATAGTTGGGCCCAGATGTATTTGTGTGGAGTTCATAATAATAAGTTGGCCCAGATGTATTTGTGTGGACTTGTTCATATAATAATAAGTTGGGCCAAGATGTATTTGTGTGGACTGTTCATATAATAATAGTTGGGCCAGATGTATTTTGTGTGACTTTCATATAATAAGTTGGGCCAGATGTATTTGTGTGGACTTTTCAATAATATAGTGGGCAGATGTATTTGTGGGATGTTCATATAATAATAAGTTGGGCCAGATGTATTTGTGTGGATTTCATATTAAGTTGGGCAGATGTATTTGTGTGGACTGTTCAATAATAATAAGTTGGGCCAGATGTATTGTGTGGAGGTTCATATAATAAAGTTGGGCCAGATGTATTTGTGTGGACTGTTCATATAATAATAAGTTGGGCAGATGTATTTGTGTGGACTGTTCATATAATAATAAGTTGGGCCAGATGTATTTGTGTGGACTGTTCATATAATATAAGTTGGGCCAGATTGTATTGTGTGTGGACTGTTCATATAATAATTGGGCCAGATGTAATTTGTGTGGACTGGTGTCTATATAATAAGTTGGCCCAGATGTATTTGTGTGGACTGTTCATATAATATTAAGTTGGCCAGATGTATTTGTGTGGATGTTCATATAATAATAAGTTTGGGCCAGATGTATTTGTGTGGCAGTCATATCATAATAAGTTTGGGCAGATGTATTTGTGTGGACTGTTCATATATATAAGTGGGCCAGATGTATTTGTGTGGAGGTTCATATAATAAGTTGGGCCAGATGTATTTGTGTGGACTGTTCTATAATAATAGTTGGGCCCAGATGTATTTGTGTGGACTGTTCATATAATAATAAGTTGGGCCCAATGTATTTGTGTGGACGGTTCATATAATAATGTTGGGCCAGATGTATTTGTGTGGAGTTCATATAATAAGTTGGGCCAGATGTATTTGTGTGGACTGTTCTATATAATAAGTTGGGCCAGATGTATTTGTGTGGACGTTCATATAATAATAGTTGGCCAGATGTTTATTTGTGGGGACTGTCATATAATAAGTTGGGCCAAGATGTTTGTGTGGATGTTCATATAATAATAGTTGGGCCAGATGTATTTGTGTGGACTGTTCATATAATAATAAGTTGGGCCCAGATGTATTTGTGTGGACGGTTCATATAATAAGTTGGGCCCAGATGTATTGTGTGGACTTTTCAAATAATAATAAGTTGGGCCAGGATGTATTTGTGTGGACTGTTCATATAATAATAAGTTGGGCCCAGATGTTTGTGTGGACGGTTCATTATATAAGTTGGGCCCGATGTATTTGTTGTGGACTGTTATTAATAATAAGTTGGGCAGATGTTTTGTGTGGATGGTTATATAATAATAGTTGGGCCAGATGTTTTTGTGTGGATGTTCATATAATATAAGTTGGGCAGATGTATTTGTGTGGACTGTTCATATAATAATAAGTTGGGCCAGATGTTATTTGTGTGGACTGTTCATATATAATAGTTGGCCAGATGTATTTTGTGGATGTTATCTAATAATAGTTGCCAGTGTATTTGTGGTGCTTAAGTGGCAGGTAGCCAAGATTGCACACAGCACATTAATCATTGATACGACCGGCAGTATTTTAGTGCAGGTAGAGGGTAGTGTGTAGGATAGTGTGCAGGTGGAGGGTAGTGTGTAGGATAGTGTGCAGGTGGGGTAGTGTGTAGGATAGTGTGTAGGTGGAGGGTAGTGTGTAGGATAGTGTGTAGGTGGAGGGTAGTGTGTAGGATAGTGTGAGGTGGAGGTAGTGTGTAGGATATGTGTGCAGGTGGCGGGTAGTGTGTAGGATAGTGTGTAGGTGGAGGGTAGTGGTGTAGGATAGTGTGCAGGTAGAGGGTAGTTTGTGGATGTGTGTAGGTGGAGGGTGTGTGTAGGATAGTGTGCATGGGTAGTGTGGGGAAGGGAGTGGAGGGTAGTGTGTAGGTAGTGTGGTAGGGGAGGGTAGCGTGTAAGGAGTAGTGTGTGGTGGAGGGTAGTGTGGGATAGTCTCGGGTGGCGCAGTGGTCTAGGGCACTGCATCGCGTGCTAATGGCGCCACAGAGTCTCTGGTTCGCGCCAGGCTGGCTGGGTTCGCGCCAGGTCTGTCGCAGCCGGCCGCAACGGAGATCCGTGGGGCGAGCACAATTGGCATAGCGTCGTCGGTTAGGGAGGGTTTGGCCGGTAGGGGTTTGGCCGGTAGGGATATCTTGTCTCAGTATGTAAATGTATAAAATGTATGCACTCTACTGTAAGTGCTCTGGATAAGAGGTCTGCTAAATGACTAAAATGTAAATGTATGGATAGTGTGTAGGTGGAGGGTAGTGTGTAGGATAGTGTGAAGGTGTGTGTAGGTGGAGGGTAGTGTGTAGATAGAGTGTAGGATAATGTGTAGGTGGAGGGTAGTGTGTAGGATAGTGTGTAGGTGGGGGTAGTGTGTAGGATAGTGTGTAGGAGGAGGGTAGTGTGTAGGATAGTGTGTAGGATAGTGTGTAGGTGGAGGGTAGTGTGTGGATAGTGTGTAGTGGAGGGGGTGTGTAGGATAGTGGGTAGGTGGAGGGTAGTGTGTTAGGATAGTGTGTAGGTGGAGGGTAGTGTGTAAGATAGTGTGTAGGTGGAGGGTAGTGTGTAAGGATAGTGTGTAGGTGGAGGGTAGTGTGTAGGATGTGTTCGGTGGAGGATAGTGTGTAGGATAGTGTGTAGGTGAGGGTAGTGGTGTGGTGGAGAGTGGTAGGTGGGGTAGTGTGTAAGGTAGTGTGTAGGTGGATGGTAATGGTAGGATAGTGTGCAGGTGGAGGGTAGTGTGTGGATAGTGTGCAGGTGGAGGGTAGTGTGTAGGATAGTGTGGTGAGGTAGTGGGATAGTGTGTAGGTGGAGGGTAGTGTGTAGGATAGTGTGGCAGGTGGAGGGTAGGTGTGTAGATAGTGTGTAGGTGGAGGTAGTGTGTAGGATAGTGTGTAGGTGGAGGTAAGTGTGTAGGATAGTGTGTAGGTGAGGGTAGTGTGTAGGATAGTGTGTGTAGGTGGAGGGTAGTGTGTAGGATAGTGTGCAGGTGGAGGGTATGTGTAGGATAGTGTGGTAGGTGAGGGTAGTGTGGTAGGTGGAGGTAGTGTGTAGGGTAGTGTGTAGGTGGAGGGTAGTGGTGTAGGGTAGTGTGTAGTGGAGGTTGTAGTGTGTAGGGGTAGTGTGTAGTGGATGGTAGTGTGGATCAGTGTGAGGGGAGGGTAGTGTGTAGGATAGTGTGTAGGTGGAGGGTAGCGTGTAGATATGTGTAGGTGGAGGGTAGGTGTAGGATAGTGTGTAGTGGGGGTAGTGTGTAGGATAGTGTGCAGGTGGAGGGTAGTGTGTAAGGTAGTGTGTAGGGTGAGGGTAGTGTGTTAGGATTGTGTGCAGGTGGAGGGTAGTGTTAGGAAGTGTGTAGGTGGAGGGTAGTGTGTAGATGAGTGTGCAGGGTGGAGGGTAGTGTGTAGGATAGTGTGTAGGTGGAGGTAGTGTGTAGATAGTGGTGTAGGTGGAGGGTAGTGTGTAGGATAGTGTGTGTAGGTGGAGGGTAGTGTGTGGATAGTGTGTAGGTGGAGGGTAGTGTGTAGGATAGTGTGCATGTAGAGGGTAGTGTGTAGGATAGTGTGTAGGATAGTGTGGTAGGTGGAGGGTAGTGTGTAGGATAGTGTGTAGTGGAGGGTGGTGTGTAGGATAGTGTGTAGGTGGGGGTAGTGTGTAGGATAGTGTGTAGGTGGAGGGGTATGTGTACGATAGTGTGTAGGTGGAGGGTAGTGTGTAGGATAGTGGTGTAGGTGAGGGTAGTGTGTAGGATAGTGTGCAGGTGGAGGGTAGTGTGTAGGATAGTGTGCAGGTGGAGGGTAGTGTGGTAGGATAGTGTGTAGGTGGAGGGTAGTGTGTAGGTGGAGGGTAGTGTGTAGGGTAGTGTGTAGGTGGAGGGTAGTGTGTAGGGTAGTGTGTAGGTGGAGGGTAGTGTGATAGGGTAGGTGTAGGTGGGATGGTAATGTGTAGGATAGTGTCAGGTGGAGGTAGTGTTGTGGATAGTGTGTAGGTGGGGGTAGCGTGTAGGATAGTGTGTAGGTGGAGGGTAGCGTGTAGGATAGTGTGTAGGTGGAGGGTAGTGTGTAGGATAGTGTGCAGGTGGAGGGTAGTGTGTAGGATAGTGTGTAGGTGGAGGGTAGTGTGTAGGATAGGTTCAGGTGGGGGTAGTGTGTAGGATAGTGTGCAGGTGAGGGTAGTGTGTAGGATAGTGTGTAGGTGAGGTTAGTGTGTAGGAAGTGCAGGTGGAGGAGTGTGTAAGATTAGTGTGTAGGTGAGGGTAATGTGTAGATAGTGTGTAGTGGAGGGTAGTTGTGTAGGATAGTGTGTAGGTGGAGGGTAGTGTGTGGATAGTGTGTAGGTGGAGGGTAGTGTGTAGGATAGTGTGCAGGTGGAGGTAGTGGTGTAGGATAGTGTGTGGTGGGGGA
>NW_019943090.1:136889-144485 GCF_002910315.2 Salvelinus sp. IW2-2015
CGTACTCACAAATCTTGATCGTGTTACAATATGCATAGTATTTTAATTATTGGATAGGAAAAACAGTCTATAGTTTCTATACGGAGTTGAAATTTGTCTCTGAGGGGCTGACAGAACAATTTCTACAGCACTTTTCATGACAGATCAGATTCAAAGATTTTACCTCTGATCTGCGCGTCTGTTTATAAGGCCAACAGTGAGATGCTATGAAGGAACCGACAGCTGCCTACGTCTTCCTCTGGGTGTCTGTACGGCATCACGTTTCAAATGAAATCGAGTATGGCACGTCACGCCATATTAGAATGACAAAATGTACAGAGACCCCTCTTTCTCAGGATGTGCGCCTCAAGCTTGAAGAGCCATTCGGACCTGTCTCGTTCCAAATCCGTTTCTAACCAGGAATATTTCTGCGGTTCATGTTTTCAGCGGTTATAGTTTTAAAAACATACATAAGAGTAAATATGTGAACCGTTATTAATCAATTTAGATCCGTTTAGTGCGATTTTGCAGAAGATTCTTTTGTTGTGCGTTTCTGAAAGTTTGGACACACGTTTTAGGAGTCGTCAGTTGGTGCAGGACATTTCGAAGGAAAGGACATATCGACCAAAAGACGTTTATAACATAGAAACGGATACATTGCCCAAGGAATATGATGTAAGAAACAGCTCAAAGTAATCCAATATAGTAATATGATAAACCGTGTTTCTGTCGAAATATTATTAAAGTCGCATCATTCGCCATTTTGTTTGGTATAGCTTCACTTGGCCAACCCCTGTATTGAAAAGTAAGGATTTAATTAAAAATGTAAATCCCGTGCAGATTAAGAAACTAATTGTCTTTCGATTCTGTAAACCCGGTATTTTTGAGTCAAGGTAATATGATTAGCTTTCAATTAATAGATCCACTCTTGATAGATGATCGTTCGACATATTGAGTGCATTCCTAGTATTTTTATTGTGTAACCACGGTTGTATGGCTAAATATGCACCTTTTCGAACAAACTGATATGATATTGTAAAATGATGTTACAAGGAGTGTCATCGGAAGAATTCTGAGAAGGTTAGTGAAAAAATTAATAATTTTGCGAGGTGATTTACGTTATACGCTCTTTGGTGAATCGATGCTCTGGAACGTTTGTTCATGTGGATGCTAACTTATCGATTTATTGTGTTTTCGCTGGGAAAAACGCTTAAAATCTGAAATATGTTGAAATCACAAGAACTGGGTCTTTCCATTGCTATGCTTTGTCTATTTTTATGAAAGTTTTATGATGAGTAAATTGGTCATACACGTTGCTCTATCTAGTAATTCTAGTCGATTTGTGATGGTGGGGTGCAATTGTAAACTGTGATTCTACCTTAAAATGCACTTTTTTCTAACAAAAAACTATCCTATACCATGAAATGTTATCAGACTGTCATCTGAAGAGTTTTTTTCTTGGTTAGTGGAATCAATATCTTAGTTGGCCGAATTGGTGATAGCACCTGAAGGAGTAAGAAACTGATGGAGTTAGAATAGTGGTGTATTTTGCTAACGTGTTTAGCTAATAGATTTACATATTTTGTCTTCCCTGTAACACATTTTAAAAATCTGAAATGGTGGCTTTATTCACAAGATCTGTATCTTTCATCTGGTGTCTTGGACTTGTGATTTAATGATATTTAGATGCTACTATCTACTTTTGAAGCTATGCTAGGTATGCTAATTAGTGTGTGGGGGGTGGGGGGTGCTCCCGGATCCGGGTTTCTGAGGCAGTAAAAGTTAACCTGTCAGTCTATGTCCTTGTTTTTTGTTTGAATTGTTTACGTGTTCACTATGCGGGGGAAATGGTAAGACAAGCGGAACTACGTGGCTAAGAACTGTTGTAACAGGGATTATTATCGTAGCAACACACTTTTAGAGTGAAGGCAATCCCACGCTGTGTTAGCTAGGTTTTTCGTGTCTTCGGGTGTAGCTCGTAAAGGTTGAAGCGTGTATGTTAGGATGGTAACATTGTAATAATTAAGGATGAAGCGTGAATTCATGCCAGGAATAAGAAATGTGAAGCTTTTGATTTCCTCCCTTCTGTAATAAGCAGCCAATAAGGTATTTTCCTTTATTCATGTGTTTAATCAGATACTGTTATATCTCCGGATAAACTGTTTTTATGCAGGTAAGCACTTCAGAGTAATATCAAGCTAATAAGTCACTCATAAGACAAGAAAGTTGTAAGAGTGTCCTTAACTGTATTTTCATTTACTTAATAGTTCTCACAGAAGGTGATCATTCTGACTAAAACTACAGAATAAAACCGGCAGTTAAAATCAAGGAACAGTTGTGTTCGTGGTTACTGGAGGGAGCTACAGTGAGAACTTAATGCAAGAGAGAAAGAAGAATCTCATCCAGCTGTAAAATGTCTACAAGATTCCTGGTAGGCCCTGTCATCTGCCAGATAAGAGTTTTGCACCTACCTGCAACCTAAGAAGAAAATCTAAACATAAGGAAGCATTGTGAAGCAGCATAAGGTCAAGGCTAACAGGAAAGTCAGACACGCAAGTACAAGTCAAGGTGTTTGAAGGTGGTCCTAGCCTGGTGAACTGCTAATAAGAGACTTTATTTTTGCAATTCGTAAGGGCTGGAGATATGGATTGTGTATTTCATCACTTGCTGGTATTATGCATCTGCTCTTTCTATCTTAATGTATAGCTGGTATGTGTATTACTGGAAATTATTTGATACTTACTAAATAATATATATAGTTGCAAAACATTAAGGGTTAGCGTACACCTATTAATTATATTTTCCCCTGTAAGTTAATAGTGTAGTTGTTTGGTAAAGTATTTGTTCAAGCTTTTGTTACAAGCGTTATACATGTTTATACCACGTACCAAGGTTTAAATTACAGTGAATTAGAGTATAATTTACCTACTCACCTATCCAAACCTTACCTACATAAGGGACGTGAGTGGCATTTCCCGTATGGATGATGAGGATCTCCATATTGCAAATGTACGGTCCCTTACTAGACGTCCGCGAGTGTTCTTAAAATAGGCTGACGACCTCAGGTCGTGCCCCATTGCCCGGTATTCCGGGAAATTATTGAATAAAGTCTCTCGGACATTTGGTTTCTGTCTTTTTTTAATTCAACTTTTTTTTTAAATTACATTTTTTAATTTTTGGTATTTTATTTAGCTGGCATCGAGGCCTCAACACTTTTTGAGTTAAGTCCCATTTTCTGGGATTAAAGGTCAAAAACGGTAATACAGTGCTAATTTGACCGCTTCACGTCAAAGTACATAAACCTACGGTGTAAGGAAAAGAGAACCAGCCATTTATCTATCGTAATTTACAAAAAATCGTACAATGTCCATTTGGTGAAGGTTTACAAAAAGGTTATAGATCCAGTTGCGGCGTGTTCTGACAAATCCGTTAAGGCGGGTTTTGGAGCTCTACGGGATGTATGTGATTTTTGAACTCACACCACACACACACACACACACAACACACACACACACACACACACACACACACACACACACACACACACACACACACACACACACACAGTCAAGTGGGAGTGACACAGGGTGAGGCTTACAGACACACACAGCCTGCAATAACTTTACATTTACATTTAAGTCATTTAGCAGACGCTCTTATCCAGAGCGACTTACAAGTTGGTGCATTCACCTTATGATGTCAGTGGAACAACCACTTTACAATAGTGAATCTAACTCTAAGGGGGGGGGGGGGTTAGAAGGATTACTTTATCCTATCCTAGGTATTCTTAAGAGGTGGGGTTTCAGGTGTCTCCGGAAGGTGGTGATTGATTCCGCTGCACCTGGCGTCGTGGGGGAGTTTGTTCCACATTGGGGTGCCAGAGCAGCGACAGTTTTGACTGGGCTGAGCGGGAGCTGTACTTTCTCAGAGGTAGGGAGGCGAGCAGGCCAGAGGTGGATGAACGCAGTGCCCTTGTTTGGGTGTAGGGCCTGATCAGAGCCTGAAGGTACGGGTGCCGTTCCCCTCACAGCTCCGTAGGCAAGCACCATGGTCTTGTAGCGGATGGCGAGTCAACTGGAAGCCAGTGGAGAGAGCGGAGGAGCGGGGTGACGTGAGAGAACTTGGGAAGGTTGAACACCAGACGGGCTGCGGCGTTCTGGATGAGTTGTAGTTACCTTGTAGTTACCTGCGTTCGAACTATCAAAGAACCGTCAAACCTAGAGCTCTGAAACTTTATATACATGTTTTAGAGCTTAAGTCGATAGTGCACGGTGGCTCTAGAAGGTTCTCAGGCCGAGAAACAGCCTCGTCCATTTGCAATGACTTCCTGTCAGCAACGACTGTGGCTGAATTAGCCGAATCCACTCATTTGAAGGGTTGTATAGATACTTTTGTATATACAGTGCATTGGGGAAGTATTCAGACCCCTTGACTTTTTCCACGTTTTGTTTCGTTAGACTTATTCTTAAATTGAATACATATTTTGTTCCCTTATCAATCTACACACAATACCCCATAAAGAAATGTTTGCAAATGTATAAAAAATAACAAACAGAAATAGCTTATTTACATAAATATTCAGACACTTTGCTTTGAGACTTGAAATTGAGCACAGGTGCATCCTGTTTCCATTGATCATTCTTGATTGGACATGATTTGGAAAGGCACACCCAGTTTGGCCGGGCGACCAGCTCTAGGAAGAGTCTTGGTGGTTCCAAACTTCTTAAATTAAAGACTTATGGAGGCCATTGTGTTATTGGGGAATTGTTTTGGCACCCTACGGACAATTCCTTCCTCATGACTTGGCTTTTGCTCTGACGTGCACTGTCAACTGTTGGACCTTACATAGACAGGTGTGCCTTTCCAAATCATGTCCAATCAATTGAATTTACCACAGGTGGACTCTAATCAAGTTGTAGAAACATCTCAAGGATGATAATGGAAACAGGATGCACCTAAACTCAATTTCGAGTCTCATAGCAAAGGGTCTGAATACTTATGTAAATAAGGTAACTTTTTTATGTTTATTTGTATTGGCAAAAAATTATAAGAACCTGTTTTTGCTTTGCCATTGTGTGGTATTGTGAGTAGACTGAGGATTTTTAAATATTTTTTATTAATTTTAGAATAAGGCTGTAACGTAAAACAATTTGAAAAAAATCAAGGGGTCTGAGTCAGGGATGTTGCTAGGCCTATTCATATTCATTAGCCCCCCCTAACTAAATCAATATATCAGTCAATATATTTTCTCTGTGATTTCTTTTTTTGTCAACCATTCCGTCGCATCTTAAACTTCTTACCGGGCAGGCACTAGGACCTGAGGGAGGTTGCTGCTGCAGAGGGTGCTGCACGCGCTAGTGACTGTTAGGCCTACTTATAGCTAACATTTTGGTTAACGTTAGCTACTTCTGTGGCTTGAGACTGCTAGCTCCCAGTAAACGGACAGGAAAAGGCTCTGACAGAACGGATTCATGCAGATAGGCTACGATGTGAATGTGTGGTAAGTTTGTTAACCAAGAAATTTGTATGTGTTTTTATGCTGCCTGTTTTATGCTACAGTGTAACAGACGTTGCGAGCTAGCTGACAGTAACATTAACAGTGTCTTTTAAAATCGACATAAGTTATGTGGTGACGATATCTAATTAACGTTGTATTTAATGTAGTTTTGCTATCTGTGCCAGGCTATAAATGAGACTGACTTAACATCATGCACATATCTTTTCATACTCAATTGCTTTCATTCAGTGGGCCATTGCAAAACAATTATCAGTAGGTCATGTGTAAAAAAGGTGACAAAGTGTTGATCACAATGTCATTGTATTATCCTCAATTTCTCAACTGTAGGCTACAGTAGCAAACGACTAACGTTAGATGGATATATGGAAATTCTTCGAGAGGCAGTGCCAGCAGCTCTGTCGAAGGCCAATCCGGTGAGAAATTAAGATGCAATGTGTTCAAACAAACAAATTAAAACTTAAACTAATTAATCACGTATTAAGCCTTGAGTTATTGTAAATATGATGATACATGTCAAACACAGCAGACAAGAATGAGGGAAAGAAGCTGAAGTCTGACAGGGCTGAGGGAGCATGTCTGAAGTTTAGTGATAAAAAAAGCGAGTAGATGTTTAAGCTTTCAGTTAAATTTGTACAGCATATGAGAGCATATGTCTTACTTTTGTTAGGCATAAATAAATGATGTTCATGATTAAAGGGTCATGCAGAAAGAGAGGCTTCTGTGCAAGGCAGAGATCAACATGCGAGCTGTATAAGTGAGAGTATGCCCAGTTCCCCCCCCTCACCCCCCAAAAAAGAGGCTTATCCATGAATGACGTCCCTGGTCTGAATACTTTCCGAAAGATACTGTATACACAAGGAGCAAAGTTATCATGCTGTTTTTATATGGCTGCTATGAAAGTGAACTGTGTTTGCATGTGATCAGGGGTGTATTCATTCCACTGATTCTCATGAAAAACATTTCTTAAACGGAAGCAAAAGAAACGGGGATAAACATATCTGAATTTGTCCAATAGAAACTAATTTGCAACTGTTGGACTAATGACTACACCCATCAGCTAGATGCAGGCAAGAGTGTGCAAGGCGGTATTGAATGTGTCAGTGTCTGTCACCTTGATTACTCAAAATTCTCTCAACCTGTGCACCTACGTTGTAAACTTTAAGAGCGGGTGAGATGGCGATGACGAGACTGGCTTCCTCTCTCACATCAAAACATACCTGCAGGCGAGAGACAGATGGATAGAGAGAGAGCATGATTAAGCCTTGTTTTTTTTATTCTAACACGGTCAGTCATCATAATCATCAGGAGGTGAAATGCAAAACTGACCTTGGATCATTAACTCTGAGACTACTACATCTCTGTCTGTATTTCAATGTAAAGCATCTCTTTAATAATACTTCCTGTTGGCCCGACTAAGTGACATCTCACCTATGACCATGCAGTGCCCTCTGTGTCAGCCAGTTCAGATGCGGGAGGGGTTCACCAAAACAGCTGATATAACCTAGAGGATTTAGGGAGAAGGGGGAGAGGGATGAAGTGAAGAAGATAGACTGTTATTGTGTGTGTGTCTGTGGTCTCACCTGGTGTCAATACTAAGTGGCTACAGAGTACTTTAAGCTGAAAAACAGACACATGATGACAAACATTTTTTTACATTTACATTTTAGTCATTTAGCAGACGCTCTTATCCAGAGCGACTTACAGTACAGTGCATACATTTTATTACATTTATTTTATTTGTAATTATTATTATTTATTTTTTTATTTATTTTTTACATACTGAGACAAGGATATCCCTACCGGCCAAACCCTCCCTACCGGCCAAACCCTCCCTAACCCGGACGACGCTATGCCAATTGTGCGTCGCCCCACGGATCTCCCGGTTGCGGCCGGCTGCAACAGAGCCTGGGCGCGAACCCAGCCCAGCCTGGGCGTGAACCCAGCCCAGCCTGGGCGCGAACCCAGAGACTCTGGTGGCGCAGCTAGCACTGCGATGCAGTGCCCTAGACCACTGCGCCACCCGGGAGATGAACAAACAATAGAAGATACTGTATGTGACGCAGACACCTATCGGACTGTACCTGGAACATTTCAATATA
>NW_019943091.1:0-12532 GCF_002910315.2 Salvelinus sp. IW2-2015
GGAGAGAGTTTACCTGGAGGATAGTATCATCTGATGAGTATTGTAAAATAATTTATTACATATGATAGTGTAGAGATAGTGATAGATAATAGTGTGTGTGGTGTGGTGTGTGTGTGTGTGTAGTAGTGTGGTGTGTGTGTGTGTGTGTGTGTGTGTGTGTGTGTGTGTGGTGTGTGTGTGTGTGTGTGTGTGTGTGTGTAGGTTGTGTGACCTACTTCTGTCTGCTGTAGCAGTGTGAGGTCAGTAGCATCTGTTCATTGTTAGAGTTTTCAGTGTTGCTTGTTTCGCACAGGACGAGATATTTGTTTTCTCAAATGCTACCTATTCCTTTTTAGTGCCACTTTTTGACCAGGGCCCGAGGGGAATAGGGAACCAATTGGACAAGAGTGACATGGTCTGATAGCCGGTCACTCACAATGCGGGATTGCTACGGTTAATTTGTGTCAGGGCAATAACAATTACAAGGCATTAACACATACAGTACCTTCAGAAAGTATTCATACCCCTTGAATTATTCCACATTTTGTTTTGTTAAGCCTGAATTCAAATGAATTAAAACGTATATATTTTCTCACCCATCTACACCACTATATGACAAAGTAAAAACATGTTTTTAGACATGTTGAAAATTTATTGAAACTGAAATACAGAAATATCAAATTTGCATAGGTTTTCATACCCCCTGAGTCAATACTTTGTAGAATCACTTTGCAGCGATTCAGCTTTGAGTCGTCTTGGTTTTGTCTGTATCAGCTTTAACCTCTCTAGGGTATGTAGCGTCCCACCTCGTCAACAGCCAGTGAAACTGCAGGGCGCCAAATTCAAAACAACAGAAATCCATAATTTAAATTCCTCAAGCATACAGATTACACCATTTTAAAGTTACACTTGTTGTAAATCCAGCAAAGTGTCCGATTTCAAAAAGTGTTTACGACGAAAGCACACCAACACGATTATGTTAGGTGAGAGCCAAGTCACAAGAAAAAGACAGCCATTTTTCCAGCTAAAGAGAGCATTACGAGAAAGCAGAAATAGAGATAAAATTAATCACTAACCTTTGATAATCTTCATCAGATGACACTCATAGGACTTCATGTTACACAATACATGTATTTTTTGTTCGGTAAAGTTCATATTTATATCCAAAAATCTGAGTTTAGGCAAGACGCTACTGTTCACTTGGCAAAAAGCCTGAGAAAATGCACAGCGCCAAATTAAAATAATTACTATGAAAATTACTATAAATATCAAACTTTCATTAAATCACACATGAAAGATACAAATTAAAAGCTACACTGGTTGTGAATCCAGCCAACATGTCAGAATTCCATTAGGCTTTTCAGCGAAAGAATACGATCGTATTATCTGAGCATAGCACTTATAGTAAACAAAAAGAGAGAAAACATTTCAACCCAGCAGGCACGACACAAAACGCAGAAATAAAAATATAATTCATGCCTTACCTTTGACGAGCTTCTGTTGTTGGCACTCCAATATGTCCCATAAACATCACAAATGGTCCTTTTGTTTGATTAATTCCGTCGATATATATCCAAAATGTTCATTTATTTGGCGCGTTTGATCCAGAAAAACACCGGTTCCAACTTGCTCAAACATGACGACAAAATATCTCAAAGGTTACCTGTAAACTTTGCCAAAAAATGTCAAACTACTTTTGTAATAAAACGTAGGTATTTTTTAACGTTAATAATCGATAAAATTGAAGACAGGATGATATGTGTTCAATACATTATTAAAATGAAATGTTGCCTTCTGTTTGATTGAAGCGCAAGTCCAGGACACCTGGAGTGCCTCGACTTCAAGATGGCCGTAATTCTTCATTACACAAAGGAATAACCTCAACCTATTTCTCATGACCATTGACATCTAGTGGAAGCCGTAGGAACTGCAAGCAATTCGTTTAGAAATCTGGTTTTCCAATGAAAACTCATTGAAAAGACGGTGACCTCAAAAAAACAAAATATCTGAATGGTTTGTCCTCGGGGTTTCGCCTGCTAAATAAGTTCTGTTATACTCACAGACATGATTCAAACAGTTCTTGAAACTTAAGAGTGTTTTCTATCCAAATCTACTAATAATATGCATATCTTATCTCCTGGGGATGAGTAACTGGCAGTTGAATTTGGGTATGCTGCCCCCTACCCTAGAGAAGTTAAGTCGTCTTGGGTCTGTCTGTATCAGCTTTGAGTCGTCTTGGGTATGTCTGTATCAGCTTTGAGTCGTCTTGGGTATGTCTGTGTCAGCTTTGAGTCGTCTTGGGTATGTCTGTATCAGCTTTGCACAGCTTTGGGGATTTTCTCACATTCTTCATTGCAGCTTTTAAGTTAGATGGGCATCGGCGGTGAACAGCAATCTTCAAGTCTTTCCACAGATTTGCATTGGGATTCAAGTCTGGGCTTTGTCTGGGATACTCAAGGACTTTCACATTCTTGTTCTGGCTTTATGCTTGGGGTCATTGTCCTGTTGGAACGTAAATCTTCGCCCCAGTCTAAGGTCGTTTGCAATCTGAAGAAGATTCTCATCGATGCCTGGTTGCTCAGTTTGTTCAGGAGGCCAGCTCTACGCAGAGTCTGGATAGTTCCATATTTTTCCATTTCCCAACAATGATGGAGACCACTGTGCTCTTGGAAACTTTCTATACTCTAGAAATAGTTGTATACCCATACCCAAATATGTTTTACCCTTCCCCAGATATATGCCTCATCACAATTCTGTCTCGGAGATTTATGGACAGTTCCTTGGACTTCATGGTATAGTTTCTGCTCTGACATGCACTGTCAACTGTGGTACCTTATATAGACAGGTGTGTTTACTTTTTCAATCATGTCCAAACAACTGAATTGGCAACAGGTGGACTAGAATCAAGGCTTGGTGTCACACCCTGACCGTAGAGAGCTTTTTTTATGTCTCTATTTGGTTTGGTCAGGGTGTGATTTGGGGTGGGCATTCTATGTTCTTTAGTTCTATTATTTGTATTTCTATGTTTTGTCCGGGTATGGTTCTCAATCAGGGACAGCTGTCTATCGTTGTCTCTGATTGGGAACCATACTTAAGTAGCCCTTTTCTCCTTTCTGTGTGGGAAGTTAACTTTTGTTTGTGGCACATTGCCCTTAAGCTTCACGGTTGTTTTGTATTGTTTATTGTTTTTGTCGGCGTCATTTCTAATAAAGAGGAATATGTACGCTCACCACGCTGCGCTTTGGTCCACTTCCTTTGACGGCCGTGACACTTGGATTTTACTCCTGCTTGGAATGGAGAGTGTGTTACATGGGGCAAGTGTTCTGAGAAGAAAGATTTACATTTCTCTCAGTGACCACAATCATCAGTGACACCTCTTCCTGTCCTCTCTGTTAACATGGAGACAGTATAGGGTCATATATACAGTTGAAGTCGGAAGTTTACATACACCTTTGCCAAATACATTTAAACTCAGTTTTTCACAATTCCTGACATTTAATCCAAGTAAAAAATTCCCTGTTTTAGGACAATTAGGATCACCACTTTATTTTAAGAATGTGAAATGTCAGAATAATATTAGAGAGAATGATTTACTTTCATCGAATTCCCAGTGGTTCAGAAGTTTACAAACACTCAATTAGTATTTGGTAGCATTGCCTTTAAATTGTTTAACTTGGGTCAAACGTTTTGGGTAGCCTTCCACAAACTTCACACGATAATTTGGGTGAATTTTGGCCCATTCCTCCTGACAGAGCTGGTGTAACTGAGTCAAGTTTGTAGCTCTCCTTGCTCACACACACTTTTTCAGTTCTGCCCACAAATTATATATAGGATTGAGGTCAGGGCTTTATGATGGCCACTCCAATACCTTGACTTTGTTGTCCTTAGCCATTTTGCCACAACTTTGGAAGTATGCTTGGGGTCATTGTCCATTTGGAAGACCCATTTGCGACCAAGCTTTAACTTCCTGACTGATGTCTTGAGATGTTGCTTCAATATATCCACATACTTTTCCTTCCTAATGATGCCATATATTTTGTGAAGTGCACCAGTCCCTCCTGCAGCAAAGCACCCCCACAACACGATGCTGCCACCCCCGTGCTTCATGGTTGGGATGGTGTTCTTCGGCTTGCAAGCCTCCCCCTCTTTCCTCCAAACATAACAATGGTCATTATGGCCAAACAGATATATTTTTGTTTCATCAGACCAGAGGACATTTCTCAAAAAAGTACGATCTTTGTCCCCATGTGCAGTTGCAAACCGTAGTCTGAATTTTTTACTCTGGTTTAGGAGCAGTGGCTTCTTCCTTGCTGAGCGGCCTTTCAGGTTATGTCGATATAGGACTCGTTTTGCTGTGGCTACAGATACTTTTGTACCTAGTTCCTCCAGCATCTTCACAAGGTCCTTTGCTGTTGTTCTGGGATTGATTTGCGCTTTTCCCACCACTGTACCTCTAGGCGACAGAAAGAGTCTCCTTCCTTGGCGGTATGGCGGCTGCGTGATCCCATGGTGTTAATACTTGCGTACTTTTGTTTGTACAGATGAACGTGGTACCTTCAGGTGTTTGGAAATTGCTGTGGAGCTGGGTGGCCTATTTATCTGCTGTATTCTGTCATCTGTTGTTTGAAATTAGCTGACTAGAGCCCTGTTCTCTTCCGCTCAGAAAGGGAAGTGACTCTTTCTCATCTGCAGCCATCCCCTGATTGGATAATCTCCTCATTTTGTAACCTAATCAATGTGAAGCGTCTGGCATCAGATTCTGTCTTATTAGTGATGGGATAGAAACCCTTATCATATTAATACTCTTTGCATATTCACATTGTGAAATGATGATTGTATTTCTAGCACATTTAACCCTCAGGAAACAAATCTCTCTCTCTCTCTCTCTCTCTCTCTCTCTCGCTCTCTCGCTCTCTCGCTCTCTCGCTCTCTCGCTCTCTCGCTCTCTCTGCATGGGAAACATATGTTAACATTGCCAAAGTAAGTTAGGTAGATAATATTCAAAAGTGAAATAAACAATAAAAATGAACAGTAAACATTTAACATACAGAAGTTTCAAAAGAATAAAGACACAACAAATGTCAAATTATGTATATATACAGTGTTGTAACAATGTACAAATGGTTAATCTACGAAAGGGAAAATAAATAAGCATAAATATGGGTAGTATTTACAATGGTGTTTGTTCTTCACTGGTTGACCGTTTCTTGTGGCAACAGGTCACAAATCTTGCTGCTGTGATGGCACACTGTGGTATTTCACCCAGTAGATTCGGGAATTTATCAAAATCGGGTTTGTTTTCGAATTCTTTGTGGATCTGTGTAATCTGAGGGAAATATGTGTCTCTAATATGGTCATACATTTGGCAGGAGGTTAGGAAGGGCAGCTCAGTTTCCACCTCATTTTGTGGGCAGTGTGCACATAGCCTGTCTTCTCTTGAGAGCCAGGTCTGCCTACGGTGGCCTTTCTCAATAGCAAGGCTATGCTCACCGAGTCTGTACATAGTCACAGTTTTCCTTAAATTTGGGTCAGTCACAGTGGTCAGGTATTCTGCCACTGTGTACTCTCTGTTTAGGGCCAAATAGCATTCTAGTTTGCTCAGTGTTTTTGTTAATTCTTTCCAATGTGTCAAGTAATTATTTTCTCATGATTTGGTTGGGTCTAATTGTGTTGCAGTCCTGGGGCTCTGTGGGGTCTGTTTGTGTTTGTGAACAGAGCCCCAGGACCAGCTTGCTTAGGGGACTCTTCTCCAGGTTAATCTCTCTGTAGGTGATGGCTTTGTTATGGAAGGTTTTGGAATTGCTTCCTTGTAGGTGGTTGTAGAATTTAACGTCTCTTTTCTGGATTTTGATAATTACCAGGTATCGGCCTAATTCTGCTCTACATGCATTATTTGGTGTTCTACGTTGTACACGAAGGATATTTTTGCAGAATTCTGCATGCAGAATCTCAATTTGGTGTTTGTTCCATTTTGTGAATTCTGGGTTGGTGAGTGGACCCCAGACCTCACAACCATAAAGGGCAATGGGTTCTATAACTGATTCAAGTATTTTTATCCAGATCCTAATTGGTATGTTGAATATTATGTTTTTTTTGATGGCATAGAACGCCCTTCTTGCCTTGTCTCTCAGATCATTCACAGCTTTGTGGAAGTTACCTGTGGCGCTGATGTTTAGGCCAAGGTGTGTATAGTTTTTTGTTTGCTCTATTGCAGTGGTGTCTAGATGGAATTTGTATATGCGGTCCTGGCGACTGGACCTTTTTGGGACACCATTATTTTGGACTTACTGAGATTTACTGTCAGGGCCCAGGTTTGGCAGAATCTGTGCAGAATATCTAGGTGCTGCTGTAGGCCATCCTTGGTTGGTGACAGAAGCACCAGATCATCAGCAAACAGTAGACATTTGACTTCAGATTCTAGTAGGGTGAGGCCGGGTGCTGCAGACTTTTCTAGTGGCCGCGCCAATTCGTTGATATATATGTTGAAGTGGGTGGGGCTTAAGCTGCATCCCTGTCTCACCCCATGGCCCTGCGGGAAGAAATGTGTGTGTTTCTTGCCTATTTTAACCGCACACATGTTGTTTGTGTACATGGATTTTGTAATGTCGTATGATTTACCCCCAACACCACTTCCGTCAATTTGTATAGCAGACCCTCATACCAAATTGAGTCAAAGGCTTTTTTGAAATCAACAAAGCATGAGAAGACTTTGCCTTTGTTTTGATTTGTTTGTTTGTCAATTAGGGTGTGCAGGGTGAATACGTGGTCTGTTGTACGGTCATTTGGTAAAAAGCCAATTTGACATTTGCTAAGTACATTGTTTTAACTGAGGAAATGTACGAGTCTGCTGTTTATGATAATGCAGAGGATTTTCCCAAGGTTGCTGTTGACGCATATCCCACGGTAGTTATTGGGTCAAATATATCTCCACTTTTGTGGATTGGGGTGATCAGTCCTTGGTTCCAAATATTGGGGAAGATGCCAGAGCTAAGGATGATGTAAAAGAGTTTTAGTATAGCCAAATAGAATTTGTTGTCTGTATATTTGATAATTTCATTGAGAATACCATCAACACCACATGCCTTTTTGGGTTGAAGGGTCTCTATCTCTCTCTCTCTCTCTCTCTCTCTCTCTGGTGTCTTTCTCTGTCACCCCTTCTCTCTCTCTCGTTCTCCATATGCTAGTTCCAGTTGGCTAGAGGAGCGTTAGTGTACCTCCTATTCTGTTTCTCACCCCCTCTCACACTTCAATTATTCACTGTGTTCTTAACCTTTACAGGCTGCAATCCCGACGTCGGGATTAATATGACAACAGCCACTGCAAGTGCAGGGCGCGAAATTCAAAATCTATTTTTTTAAAATATTTAACTTTCACACATTAACAAGTCCAATACAGCATTTGAAAGATAAACATCTTGTCAATCCAGCCAACATGTCCGATTTTTTAAATGTTTTACAGAGAAAACACCACATATATTTATGTTAGCTCACCACCAAATACAAAAGTGGAATTATGATTATGATTATGGAATTATGATTCAAGTAGCATGCACAAACCAACCGAAATAAACCCTCCTGATTGTTGGAACGCATCATCCCTTAAGTAGCCCTTTTCTCTCTTTCTGTGTGGGAAGGTTTAACTTACTTTTGTTTGTGCAGCATTGCCCTTGAAGGCGCTTCACGGTTGGTTTTTGGTAATTGTTTTATTGTTTTTGTCGGCGTCAAATTCCATCATATAACCGCAGGATATGTACGCCTCACACCGCTGCGCTTTGGGTCCCTTCTTCGACGGCCGTGACAACTTGGGATTTTACTCCTGCTGGATATGGACGAGTAGTGTTAACATGGGGCAAGTGTTCATGGAAGAAAAGATTTACATTTCTCGTCAGTGACCAAAATCAATCAGTCCGACAACCTCTCCTGTCCTCGTCTGGTTACCGAATGCGGACCAGTATACGGGTCATTATATCGTTGAACAGTCGAAGTTTACATATACGACCTTTGCAAATTACATTTAAAACCTTTGTTACCAGTTTTTCCACAATTCTGACATTTATCCAAGTAAAATCCCGCTGTTTTCGAGGCGACGAATTAAGGATCACACTTTATTGTTAAGCAATGTGAAATGTCAGCAATAATATTTAGAGAGAATGATTTTACTTTCACATCGGAATTCCGTCACGTGGTTCAGAAGTTTAGTACAAACACTGCTACACTCAATTAAGTATTTGGTAGCATTGCCTTTAAATTGTTTTAACTTGGCGTCCAAACGTTTTGGGTAGCCTCCACAAACCGCAACTTCACACGATATTGGGTGAATTTGGCCTTCCCTACTGACAGAGGCTGGTGATAAACCTATGAGTCACAGTTGTAGCTCTCCTTGCTCACGACACACTTTTTCAAGTTCTGGCCCACAAATTAATAATATAGGATTGAGGTCAGGCGACTTTCTGATGGCCACTCCAAATACCTTGACTTTGTTTGTCCTTAGGAAGCCATTTTGCCACAACTTTGGAAGTATTGCTTGGGGTCATTGTCCTTTGGGAAAGACCCATTATGCGACCAAAAAGCTTTAACAACTTCCTGATGATGTCTTGAGATGTTGCTTCAAATTCACATACTTTTCCTTCTATGATGCCATATATTTTGTGAAGCATGCACCAGTCACTCCTGCAGACAAGCACCCCAACGATCTGCCAACCTGACCCTGCCGTGCTTCATGGTTGATGGTGTTCTTTCGGCTTGCCAAAGCCTCCCCCTCTTATCCTCCAAAACATAACAAATCGGTCATTAGTATGGGCCAAACAGAAGAGGATATTTTATAATTTTGGTTTCATCAGACCAGAGGGACATTTCTTCAAAAAAGTACGGATCTTTTGATCCCCATTGTGCAGTTGCCAACCGTAGTCTGAATTTTTTTACACTCTGGTTTCAGGAGCAGCTGGCTTCTTCCTTTGCTGAGCGGCTTTCAGTTATGTCGATTATAGGATCGGTTTTGCTTGTGGCTACGATTTACTTTGTACTAGTTTTTCCAGCACTTTCAAAGGTCCCTTTGCCTGTTCGTTCTGGGATTGATTTGCAGCTTTTTTCCCACCACTGTACCTCTAAGGCGACCAGAAAGAGTCTCCTTCCTTTGGGCGGTATGGCCGGCTGCGTGATCGCCCATGGTGTTAAATACTTGCCGTACTTTTTGTTTGTACAGATGAACGTGGTACCTTCAGGTGTTTGGAAAACCATTGGCTGTGGAGCTGGGTGGGCTGATTTATCTGCGTATTCCTGTTCATCTCTGTTTGTTTGAAATTAGGCTGACCTAGAGCCTGTTCCTCTCCGCTCAGAAGGGAAGTGCTTTCTGTTCATCTGCAGCCAATCCCTGATTGGTTATTCTCCTTTCATGTTTTGTAAGCCTAATCTGTGGCCCGTCTGGCATCAGATTCTGTTCTTATTAGTGATGGGATAGAACTTATCTAATTAATAAGCTCTTTGCCATATTCCACATTGTGAAAATGAATGTTGTATTTATAGCACATTTCCACAAAGAACCTCAGGAAACAAATCTCCTCTCTCTCTCTCTCTCTCTCTCGTCTTCAGCTCTCTCTGGTCTGTGCTCTCGTCTCTCGTCCTTCTCTCGCTCTCTCTTCGCTCTCTCGCTCTCCTCTGCAATGGGACCAATATGTTCTAACATTGCAAGTAAGTTACGGTAGATAATATTAAAAGTTGAAATAACAATAAAATGAACAGTAAACATTTTAAAGGATACAGAAAGTTTCAAAAGAATAAAAGATACAATCAACAAATGTAAATTATTATATATACGTGTTGTAACAATGTAACAAATGGTTATCTAACGAAGGGAATAAATAAGCATAAATATCGGTAGTATTTCAATGGTGTTTGGTTTCTTCACTGGTTGACCGTTTCCCTTGTGGCAACAGGTCAACATAATCTGCATGCTGTTGATGCACAACACTGTTGGTATTTCACCCAGTAGATTTCGGGAATTTATCAAAATGGGTTTGTTTTCGAACCCTTCCTTTGTGGAATCTGTTAATCTGAGGGAAATATGTGTCTCTAATATGGTCCACATCTTGGCAGGAGTTAAGGAGAAGGGCAGCTCAGTTTCCAGCCTCACTTTTGTGGGCAATGTGCACATAGCGCTGTCTTTCCTCTTGAGACGCACAGGTCTGCCTACGGTGGGCCGTTTCGTCAGATAAGCAAGCGCTATGCTCACCCGAGTCTGTACTGAGTCACAGTTTTCCTTAATTTGGGTCAGTCACAGTTGGTCAGGTATTCTGCCTACTGTGTACCTCTCTGTTTAGGGCCAAATAGCATTCCTAGTTTGTCGTCGGATGCTTTTTTGTTAATCTCTTTCCAATGTGTCAAAAGTAATTTATTCCTCAATGATTGGTTGGGTCTAATTGTTGTTGCAGTCCTGGGGGCTTCTGTTGGGGTCTGTTTGTGGTTTGTTGAAACTAGAAGCCCAGACCAGCGTTGCTTCTTAGGGGACCGTCTTCTCCAGGTTAATCTCTCTGTGTGATGCTTTGTGATCGGAAGGATTTGAATTCGCTTCCTTGTAGGTTGGTTGTAGAATTTGATAACGGTCTCTTTTCTGGATTTTGATAATTACCCCCAGGTTATCGCCTACATTCTGCTTTCTACATCGCACTTATTTGGTGTTCTACGTTGTACACGGAATGATAACTTTTTGCAGAATTCTTGCAATGCAGAATCTCAATTGGTGTTTTGGGTTCATTTTGTGAACTTCTGGGTTGGTTGAGTGGACCCAGACCTCACAACATTAAAGGGCAATGTTCTATAACTATTCAAGTATTTCTATCCAGATCTAAATTGTATGTTGAATATTATATTTTTTTTGATCGCATAGAACCAGCCACTATACCTTGTCCTCAGATCATATCACAGCTTGTGGAAGTTACCTGTGGCGGCTGTGTTTAGGGGCCAAGGTGTGGTAATAGTTTTTGGTTGCTCTAATGCAGTGGTTCTAGACTGGAATTTGTCAATATGCCGGTCCTGGCGACTGGACCTCTTTGTTTGGGACATCCATTAGTTTTGACTTACTGCAGATTATACTATCAGGGCCCAGGTTTGGCAGAATCTGTGCAGAATAATCTATGGTGCTGCTGCTGTAGCCTCCTTTGGTTCGGTGAGAGAAGCACCAGCATTCCGATCGACAAATACAGTCAAGATATTTGAATTCAGAATTTTCTAAGAAGGTGTGAGCCGGGTGCTGCAGACTTTGTCTAGTGGCTCGCCGCTCAATTCCTCTGTTATATATTGTGTGAAGTGGTGTGGGTGCCTTAAGCTGCAGTCCCTGTGCTCTCACCCACATGTGCGCGCTGCCGGAAGAAATGTGTGTGTTTCCTTAGCCATATTTACCCGCACACAGTTGTTTGTGCTAAACTATCGGATTTATGGTATAGTACGGATCGATTTTACCCCCCCAACACCACTCCGTCAATTTGTATAGCGACGCCCTCATACCAAATTGAGTCAAGGCTTTTTTGAATTCAACCAAGCATAGGAGGACTTGGCCTTTGTTTTGTTTGTTTGTTGTCCAAAATTAGGGTGTCCAATGACAAGCTATCTGAATACGTGGTCTGTTGTATACGGTCATATTGCTAACAGAGCCATTTTGACATTCCTGCTAAGGTACCAGATTGTTTTTATACTGATGGAAAATGTATAGCGAGTCTGCTGTTATGTGATAATGCAGCAGAGGTTTCCCCAAGTTGCAGTTGAACACCGACATATCCCACTGGTAGTTATTGGGTCAAATATCACTCACACTTTTGTGGATTTGGCGTGTATCTCAGTTCCTTGGTTTCCAAACTAGTTGGTGCGAAATGCCAGAGCTAAAGTTCATGCATGTAATATAGTGGTTTTTAAGTAATACGCAAATAAGAAGTTGTTTGTCTGCTAAATTTGATAATTTCATTGAGAAATAGCCATCAAACACCACATGCTTGCTTTTGGGTTGACGCAGGTCACTACCCCTATTTCTCGTCTATCTTCTCCTCTCTCTCCTCTGGCTCTAGGTTCTTTCTCTTTGTCACCCCCCTCCTCTCTTCGTTCTCACTTCCTTGGTTCTCTATATTAGGCTAGTTCCAGTTGGTTCAGAGGCTGAGCGTTAGTGTACCTCCCTATATCTGTTTTGCTCACCTGCCTCTCACACTTCAATTTATTTTCACTGTGTTCTTAAACTTTTCTACCGCCCAGCCTCTTAAATAGTTTTAATCCCAGTTTGCTGAGCTGAGAGAGCTGAGGGCTGACGTTTTCCTGGGGTACAGGAACACACACTGGCCTCAGCTCCCTCCTGGCCCAGTGTGGCTTTTCCTCTCCTCCTCTCTCCTCTCCTCTCCTCTCCTCTCTCCTCCTCTCCTCTCCTCTCTCCTCTCTCCTCTCCTCCCTCTCCTTTCCTCCGTCCTCTCCTCTCTCCATCCTCCCCCTCGTCCTCTCCTCTCCTCTTCCTCCTCCTCTCTCTCCTCCCTTCCCTCCTATCCCCCGGGAGAGCTGGTGAGGGAACCCCGGTTAGGAAG
>NW_019943091.1:12557-27659 GCF_002910315.2 Salvelinus sp. IW2-2015
TAGAGGGGAGAGAGGGATGGAGAGAGCGAGAGTAAAAGAGAAAGCGAGAGAGAGAGAGAGAGAGAGAGAGAGAGAGAGAGAGTTTTAAATAATCTTTATTGGGTCTGGGAGCCCACAACACAATAAATACTCATACAAAACCACAGTTACACATCAATTAAAAACACAACTCCAATTCCTCCTCCACAGTAACTAAACACAACAGCCTCTGAATACCCCATATACTCATAAACAGATCAATATTGTTGACCAGTTTATAAGAGGGGAACTCAACCCTTAGTCTCGCTGCCAACATTCCCTCCAGCATTCCCACCACATCCACAGACCCCTGTCCCGAATACTGTTCTTTCGGGTCTTCCATATCGCTAATTTTAAGTTAAGCAACACAACTACACCCTTTTGACTGAACCTGTACTTTGGCCCAAATATATACAGTTGGGAAGAGAAAACCTCTCCCAACGTTGAGAACCAATTAGTGATCAGGTCAATCATCCCGACCAACCTGGGACACTGTTTAAACAGATGTGCCAGAGTTTCAGACTCAGCACAGAATGAACACCCCTCCCCAACAGTAGGGTCCAGGTGTACCAGATGCATGTTGGTGGCTATGGCTCCATGTATTATCCTCCATTGGAGGTCAGCTGTCCTCTTATCAATAGGCAGTTTGTATAAAGACCGCCAACAGCCTTTTGGGGAGGCACCTGGACCAAGCACACCCGCCCACCTCGTCGATTTTACCCCTTCCAGGGAAGAGGCATGGGACACCTTTACACATATTCTGTACATGGCCTTCTTTCCCACCTCCTTGAACTCCCCCAGCTCCGGGGTATCGCAGGAAAGCAGCATCCCCACGTCCTCCTCGAATGCCCCCACCGCAGCACTAACAATCAGTGCAGGGAACACATAATCCAGACCCTCCTTCCACCGATCAGAATTGGAAGGGTCAGTCACATACTGTAGATGAAGCACTGGCAAGGAGTCACAGACCTCAGCGACGACCTTCCTCAGTAGGCGAGATGATCGGATCCCCGCTCTTTCTCCCAGCTCCTCCAACGATCTATTTCTGTTCCGCATCAGATGACCCAGCTTAGTACACCCCACACCTAACAGGCATGAACGTAGGCTAGCTGAACCCAGAACACGGGACTGGGTGGCAGTGTTGTGAAAAACAGGCTCTTCAAAAAGCCACATCCCTGGTGGTGTGCAGGCCTTACGGGACTTGCATAACAGACTCATAAAATGGAGTCAGGCCAGGCAACTCACCCCCCTCCAGCTTTAAGAGGAAAAGGTGCTTGTGTAAGCCCAAACAGCCCGCTCTCCTCATCAATGTGTAGGCTGTTTCGACCCAGCTAGAACCGTCTCTGTAGAACCGTCTCTGGGCTGCTTGAAGCCGGAAAGCCATGATCCTAGAGGAAATGTCCACCAGGCCTTGCCCACCCTCGTGCAGTGGCAGGTACAGGGCTGCAGYTTTAATYCAGTGTTGTCCAGACCAGAAGMAATTGACAAGGGTCCTCTGAAGCTCTTGTRTCAGACCCTTTGGTGGCTGCAAAATCATTAGTCTGTGCCACAGGGTAGAGGCAGCAAGATTATTAGCTACCAGGACCCTTCCCCTATAAGACAGCTGGGGCAGCACCCATTTCCATCTTGACAGTCTGGCACACACTTTCTCCACTACACTCTCCCAGTTCTTTTTCTGAAAGACATCAGAGCCTAGAAATTCCCCAAAGTCTTCATCCCATCTCTGCCCCACTGAAGCCCCCCTGGTAACCGTGGAGCGGACTCCAACTGAAGCCCCCCTGGTAACCGGGGAGCGGACCCCAACTGAAGCCCCCCTGGTAACTGTGGAGCGGACCCCGTCTGAAGCTGACCTGCCCACAGCGCTTCACTCTTTCCCCAATTGACTCTAGCTGAGGAGGCCCCCTCATACACCTTTAAAGCGTTTGAGAGAACCTTAACATCCTCCTCCCCTGTAATAAAAACTGTCACGTCATCTGCATACGCAGACAGTGCTATCGTGGGACCCTTCATTACACCTGGCACAGAGAAACCAGTAAGCTTCGCTCTTAAAAAACAAAGAATTGGTTCAATCGCCAGACTATATAACTGCCCTGAAATTGGGCATCCCTGCCTGATGCCCCTTTGGACAGGGATGGGGCAACTCAAACCACCCCCCACCTTCACCATACACGAGGCCCCAGCATACAGTAAATTCATCCAAGACAAAAAAAACACCCCCAACCCCAAAGGATTTCATTGTTTTAAACAAGTACTGGTGGTCCACACGATCAAAAGCCTTCTCCTGATCCAAAGAAAGTAAACCCACATTTACATCAGACAGTTTACAAATGTCTAAGACATCTCTTATTAAAAACAAGTTGTCAACAATAGAGTGATCGGGTCCACAGTAGGACTGGTCCTTGTGGACCAACAATCCCAGATACTCTTTCAACCTGTTTGAGAGACATTTAGAAACAATTTTATATTCTGCGCACATCAAATGATGAAAGCTACATAACTGCTGTGGACAGCTCTTGCAGTGTAATGTCAGAGTCCAATGCGACTCTCTGCTCAGGTCCCAATTGAGGAAGACCGTGTAACAACTGTTCAGTACACAGAGTCACAATCCTCCGCCTTATAGAGGGAAGAGTAGAAATCCACGGCATGTTGACGCATTTCACTGTCATCCGTGGTCACCTTCCCATCAGGGAGACGAAGGGAGACCATTTGTTTACGTTGCAATGTCGACTATCCTATGTAAAAAAAAAAAGCGCTAGGAGCATCCATATCCTTGAGGGAAGCGAAACGAGACCTAATCAAGGCACACTTCACTCTTTCATGCAGAAACAACCTCAGTTCATGTCTCTTGTCCTATAAGTTCATGACTAGTCCAAGGTCGTTCTGAGTGAGCAGCTTCAATTCAATAGATTTGATGTCCTGTTCAAGGGCCTTGATAGTCTCTTTAACTTCAATTTGAGACAGAGCAGTATACTGTTGACAAAACAATCGTATTTGGGCCTTCCCAACCTCCCACCATTGTCTCAAGGACTTAAAATTCCCTTTTGTAACCCTCCATTTTCCCAAAACAACAAAAACCTTTCACAAAACATGACATCATGGAACAATTTAACATTAAAATACCAGTAAGGTGATGACCTTCGTGGACAGGACAAGTGAATATCAACAGTAACAATATGGTGATCAGAGAAACCCACAGGAGTGATGTCACACCTTCCAACCTTACTACAGTATTGCTCAGATACATACAACCTGTCTAACCTTGCTGCACTGACGCGACCTTCATTAACTTTTAACCATGTGTACTGCCTAACTTTTGCATTCCTTACTCTCCACACATCAGAAAGCTCAAACTCAGTTAATAGACCAGACAGACAAGTAGCTGACCGCAGGTGAGGTTCTTCAGCGGTGTGATCAACAGTAAAATCCACTGTACAGTTCCAGTCCCTCCCTAAAACCACACCCCTCTTGGTCACACTGTCTTAAGGTTTCCTTTATTTGATCAAAACCAACAATACGCACTGTACCCTCATTAGGAGCATAAACATTTAAAAAAACTATAACATCCACCTTGACCAATAAAATCCGACCCTTGACAATCTCTGTTGTAGATACCACAGTCACCCCTAAGCCTGAGGAAAACAAGATTGCCACCCCAGCACTGAAATTAGTACCATGCCTGAGTATACGCTGCCCCTCCCACCACATACCCCAGTCAAACTCATTTTCCTCATCACTATGTGTCTCCTGTAGAAAAACTACATTAAGCCTTTTCTGTTTTATTACTTCTAATACCCAAGCCCTCTTATTCCTGTCCCTTCCCCCATTAATATTGAGAGAACCTACCCTTGGTACCTCCATATAGAAAAGAGAAAAGAAAAGCAGAAGAAACCACAGAGAAACCAAAGAGAAAAAAGACACCCTATGAAGCATGATCATCATCATTATTTACATTTTCTCTTATTAACCTGACCACGTTTTCCACCACCTTTTGCTGCTGCAACAGCAGTAACAAATTTCCTCAAGCGAAACCGCTTCTTCTCACTCGACTGGTCTAACCCCACCGTCTTCTGTAACATCACAGCTAACCTCACAAACTTATCAACATCAAAATAATCTGCCAATTTGACAGATTTCCCAAAAGTCTGATCCAGAAACCCATTTACCTCCTCTAGATCGTCAAATTGCAGTCCGTCAATACCCAGCTGGCTGTCATTATCAGAAGAGATATCCATATCCTTCTCCTGATCCTCCTCCAGCTGAGGCCACAGACCCACTGACTCCCCTCTACCCACATCCCTCTTCCAACACTCCCCCACTTGCCCACCCCATCCACGCGTACCAGGCCCATCAATCCCTCCACTCACCTGGAGACTCAAGCCCCACCTGTACCCCATTACTGTTAGTGGGCATCTCCTCCACTACCTGACCCAGCCTAGGCTCCACACTGACAACCCCCTCCTGTACCCCATACTCATAGTGCACTCTCCTCCACTACCTGGGAGGCACTAGCCCCACCTGAACCCCACTTCACTCGTAGTGGGCATCTCCTCACTCACCTGGGGCGAGACTAGCCTCCCTTCCCACTCATTGAACCCCCCTCCTGACCCCCATTCACTCGTAGTGGGCATCTCCTCCCACTACCTGAGAGGCCTAAGCTCCACTAATGCAACCCCCCTCCTGTCACTATCCACCATTTCTGGTCAGTGGGCATCTCCTCCCACTACCTGGGAGCCTAGCTCCACATGAACCCCCTCCTGTATCCCATTACTCTATGGGGGGCACCCTCCACCTCCACACCTGAGAGTAAGCTCCACATGAACCCCCTCCTGTATCCCATTACTCTCGTAGCGGGCATCTCCTCCAACTACCTGGGAGCATCTAACTCCATGACATGAACCCCCTCCTGTATCCCATCACTCGTAGTGGGCACTCCCTCCACTACCTGCGCAGGCTATTAAGCCTCCACATGCAACCCCCTCACTGTACTCCCAATTACCTCCCGTCAGTGGGGCACTTCCTCCCACTACCTGAGAGCCTTAGCTCCACACATGAACCCCCCCTGTATCCATTACTCGTAGTGTGGCACCTCCCCCACTACCTGAGAGCCTCAGGCTCCACATGAACCCCCTCCTGTACCCCATTACTCGTAGTGGGCACCTCCTCCACTACCTGAGAGCCTAGCTCCACATGAACCCCCTCCTGTACCCCATTACTCATAGTGGGCACCTCCTCACCAGTCTGAGGAACTGGCTCTTCGCAAATATAAAATATATTGTTTCAACACTTTTTTGGTTACTTCACGATTCCATGTGTGTTATTTCATAGTTCAGATGTAGAAAATAGCACAAATAAAGAAAAACCCTGGAATGAGTAGGTGTGTCCAAACTTTTGACTGGTACTGTATGTCACTAAACTATACTGGACAAAAATATGAACACAAGATGTAAATTGTTGGTCCCATATTTCATGAGCTGAAATAAAATATCACAGAAATGTTCCACACGCACACAAAATTATTTCTCTCAAATTTTGTGCACACATTTGTTTACATCCCTGTTAGAGAAAATTTCTCCTTTGCCTAGACAATCAATCCACCTAACAGGTGTGGAATATCAAGAAGCTGATTAAACAACATGATCATTACACAGGTGAACTTGTGCTGGGTAAGATAAAAGACCACAAAGATGTACTGTTTTTTCACACCACAATACCACAGATGTCTGAAGTTTTGAGGAAGCGTGTAATTGGCATGCTGACTGCTGGAATGTCCACCAGAACTGTTGCCAGAGAATGGAATGTTAATTTCTCTACCTCCAACGTCGTTTTAGAGAATTTAGCAGTATGTCCAACCGGCCTCACAAACACAGACCACGTTTAACCACGCCAGCCCAGGACCTCCACATCCGGCTACTTCATAAGATAAGATAAGATAGTCTGAAACCAGCCACCTGGACAGCTGATAAAACTGAGGAGTATTTCTGTCTGTATGTAGCGCTTTTGTGGTGAACATTTTTTTCTGATTGGCTGGGCCTGTCTCCCCAGTGGGTGGCCCTGGCTCCCCAGTGAGTGGGCCTACTACTCCCTGCCCAGTCATGTGAAATCCATGGATTAGGGCAAAATGTATTTCTTTAAATTGACTGACTTCCATATATGAACTGTAACTCAGTAAACTGGTACCAGACTACCGTCAGTTGACTCCTGTGAGGCTTGTGGGCATCCTATAGTATGTACTTATTTGTGAAACTCCCACCTTTCCATAGAAGGGTCATATTAGTTTATAGGCCTAACCGTTTGGATGCTACAATATAAACATTATACTGGAAGAGTGATAAAAATGATGCCATTGATCAAGAAGAGAGAGAGAATTCATGAAGACAGGTGAAGAAGAAGCGAAGGAGAGAGAGACAGAGGAGGATAAAGAGAGAGAAGAGGGAGAGAGGGGAGAGAGAGGAGAGAGAGACAGAGAGAGAGCGGACACAGAGAGAGAGAAGGAGAGACGAGAACGATGAGAGAGAGGAGGAGAGGAGAAGGAGAGATGAAGAGAGGAATGGAAGAAGAGGATAGAAGGGAGACGGAGGAGAGAGAGAAGAAAGAGAAGACGAATGCAGAAGAGGACGAATGAGCAAGAGGAGCGAGATGGACAGAGCAGGAGAGACGAGCGAGAGACGAGAGCGACGAGCAGAGGGAGAGACGCAGGCAGAGAATGAGCAGAGAGAGAGGAGAGAGAGAGAGGAGAGGACGAGAGAAGGAGAGAGAGCGAGAGCAGCAAGCAAGAGAGAGCAGCAGAGCAGAGAGCGGAAGAGAGGAGAGACAGCAGAGAGAGCACGCGACGAGAAGAGACGAGACGAGAGAGAGAGCTAGAGAGAGAGAGGAGAGAGAGAGAGAGAGAGCGCAAGCAGCAGCGATTAGCAGAGAGAAGACAGAGAAGAGACGGAGAGAGAGGAGCAAAGAGAGAGAGATGAGAGGAAGAGAAGAGATGAGAGACCAGAAGAGCAGCAGAGAAAGAGCGCAGAGAGATGCACATGGAGAGCAGGTGAAGGCAGAAAAGAGGAAGGAGAGAGAGCGAGAGAGAGGAGAGGCGAGACGACGCAGAGAGAGGAGAGAGCAGAGAGATGAGAGAGAGAGAACGAGGAGCAGAGAGAGAGGAGAGAGAGCAGCAGACCGAGAGAGAGCAAGAGAGAGCAAAAGCAGAGAGAGAAGAGCAGACAGAAGAGCAAGAGCAGAGCAGGAGACGAGAGAATGTGAGTCTGGCTGGGTACAGTTTAGCTGTTCTTTATGCAGTGGGCCAGAGGGTCCAGGTCACGGGGAATTCAGTCGGCCATTCAAGCGCATTAATTTGGAACATTCAGGGCCATGGCTGCTGTCGGTTGGCTCCTTCCTCGTGGAAGTATCTCCCTGCCCCTCCATGAACTTCTTTTCTGGCCCGCTTGTTTGCAATCTGTTTTGACAGGGACTATGCACCAGAGATTCTCTTCTGAGTCTGGACCTACCACCAACACACACACACACACACACACACCACACACACACACACAAGCGAGCGACGGACACACACACCACACACACACCACGACACACCACACACCACACACACCACACACACAACCACACCACACCACCAGCACACACCACCACCACCACACAACACACACACCACACACCACCACACACACACACACACACACACACACACACACAGAGAGAGAGTCTGTAACACTGTCGGATACATTTCCTCTTGACTCATTATTATATTTTCCTGTTCTGTGAAGCAGTCAGGCGTCTGTATATTTTTTCTGTTCGGTGAAGCAGTCAGGCGTCTGTATAGTTTCCTGTTCGGTGAAGCAGTCAGGCGTCGGTATATTTTCCTGTTCTGTGAAGCAGTCAGTCGTCTGTATATTTTCCTGTTCTGTGAAGCAGTCAGGCGTCTGTATATTTTCCTGTTCGGTGAAGCAGGCAGGCACTCTGTACATTTTCTCTGTTCTGTGAAGCAGTCAGGCGTCTGTATAGTTTCCTGTTCGGTGAAGCAGTCAGGCGTCTGTATATTTTCCTGTTCGTTAAGCAGTCAGGCGTCTGTATATTTTCCTGTTCGGTGAAGCAGTCAGGCGTCTGTACATTTTCCTGTTCTGTGAAGCAGTCAGGCGTCTGTATATTTGCATGTGATGAACATTGACACAGTCAGCAGCACAGTACACCCACGTCTCAGAACATTACATCTGAAATCACTCCATGATACCACCACCTTTAAAACACCGCTGCACGAGTATCCCATCGACAAAGATGTCAGTGAATCTTGTTCCAGCACAGAAATTAGGATTAAAGATGGCGCCCGACAGACATGGCAGCTCTGCTTCTAGCTCCTAAGCAACTTTTTTATTTTAATTTTTTTTGTGTTATTTCTATACATTTTTAGCCCAGAATGTTTTTTGTGTTAACTTCTCTAGGATAGGGGGCGGCAAATTCACTATTGGATAAATAGCATGCCCAATTTCAACTTCCTTCTACACATCCCCAGAATATAAGATATGCATATTATTAATAGATTTGGATAGAAACACTCTGAAGTTTCTAAAACTGTTTGAATCATGTCTGTAAGTATAACAGAACTTATGTATCAGGCAAAACCCCGAGGACAAACCATAATTGTTTTTTAAAAATTGATTTCTAATCACCCTGTTTTCAGTTCCTATCGCTTCCACTGGATGTCACCACTCTTTGGAAATAGGTTGAGGTTATTCCTTTGTGCAATGAAGAAGTGAGGCCACCTGGAAACAGTGTAACGTCATGTGTACTGTTTGAGAGATGCACAAGACTAGAAAAGTAGCGTTAGTTTGTTGATCTCCTGTATTGAAAACAGATAGACCCGTCTTCAATTTGATCGATTATTAACGTTTACAAATACCTTAAGTTATTACAAAAGTAGTTTGAAATGTTTTGGCAAAGTTTAGAGGTAATTCTTGAGATATTTTGTAGTGACTTTGCGCAAATTGTAAGCTGTTTTTTTCTGCATCAACCGCGCGAAATAAATGGACAATTTGGATATATATGGATGGAATTAATCGAACAAAAGGACCATTTGTGATGTTTATGGTACATATTGGAGTGCCAACAAAAGAATCTCGTCAAAGGTAATGCATGTTTTATATTTTATATCTGCGTTTTGAGTAGCGCCAACAGGGTTGAAATATGCTACACTCTCTTTGTTTACTGTTGTGCTATCATCAGATAATAGCATCTTATGCTTTCGCCAAAAAGCCTTTTTGAAATCTGACATGGTGGCTGGATTCACAACGAGTGTAGCTTTAATTTGGTATCTTACATGTGTGATTTAATGAAAGTTTGGTTTTATATAATTTTTTTGAATTTGGCGCTCTACATTTTCCCTGGCTATTGGCCAAGTGGGACGGTAGCGTCCCACATATCCTAGAGAAGTTAATACATAGAGCCGGAAATCGCTTTTGTATATCAGAGCGACGGTAACTCACCAGCATTACGACCAGGAATACGACTTTCCCGAATTTGATCCTTTGTTTGTACCCCCCAGGGCAATTGAACTTATCCCATAAACTGCTCCATGTCGCCGCCTGCGGAGAAGAGGTATTCGGAGTGGACTTATAGTCCGATAACGTTACTCACAATAACGTAGATGAGCTCAGGGCGAGGATCTCCTTCCAGAGAGACATCAGGGACTGTAACATACTCTGTTTCATGGAAACATGGATCTCTCCAGATATACTGTCCCCTTCCATACAGCCAGGTGGGTTCTCAGTTCATAGTGCAGACAGGAATAAAGAACTCTCCAGGAAGAAGAAAGGAGGGGGTGTATGCTTCATGATTAACTACTCATGGTGTGATTGTGATAACATACAGAAACTCAAGTCCTTTTGTTCACCTGACCTAGAATACCTCACAATCAAATGCCGACCATATTACCTCCCAAGAGAATTCTGTTCGGTTATAGTCAAAGCCGTGTATATTCCCCCTCAAGCCGATACCACGACAGCCCTCAAGGAACTACACTTCAGCCACACAAGTCAATGCCTATAATAATTTTCTATTTTAACATTCGACAGTCCTCCATTCCTAGCAATGTCTGAAAAGTCACGTGATTTACATAAATTATGACCAGTCCCTGCCCACTTGACGTATGCCTAGTTAGTGCGGTCAGATGTCGCCCGCCAACGCCAAGTCGAGGTGACGGTGATGCCAGGCAGGTTGCTAGCTAGCTAACTTTGTAGCCAGATTCATTTTTTACATTTTTATTAAGTTGTGTGGTCGACAGCAGCAATAATGAGTGAAGGGAAGGTTACAAAAAAAACTGAAAATGTATCATTTCAACAAGTTATGGGAGGAGGATAATTTCTTTGTCATGTCAAAATAAAAATGTGTGTGTCTCATCTGTCATAATAGCATCGCTATCCCAAAGAAAGGTAACATAGAACGACATTTTAAAACAACACACAAAACCCAGGAAAGAGATTCTCCAGCAAAGACTGAATTACAAAGAAGAAAAGTACAAGAGTTAAAAAATCTACTATCAGCGTAGCAGTCCATGTTCACACGGCCTGTGACCAAAGGGAAGGAGCCATAGCCTCTTGTCGCGTTCTTGCTAAGCATCAAAAGTCGTTCAAAGATGGGAAGATGATCAAGGAAGCATTTATTGAGGCTGTAGACTCGGTGTTTGGGGATTTTAAGAGTAAGACTGAAATTATGGCTGCCATCATTGACATTCAGTTGTCCAGAAATACGGTGACAAGAAGATGTGAGGGAATAGTGGAGAACCTCGAGGATCAACTGAAGGAGGATATTGACAACTGCGAGTGTTATTCCCTCCAGTTTGCGAGTGTTATTCCCTCCAGTTTGACAAGTCCACAGATATGGTAGATGTGGCACAGTTATGCATTTTCATCAGAATGGTATTTGACAACATGAGTAGAAAGGAGGAACTACTCACTACTCAGTTTGCTAACAAATTCCAACTGCTCTTTTGTAAGCTTGTCTCACTTACTACTGATTTCTCAAGGTCTCCAAACATGCATAATATGCATAGCTTTTCTCACTGATCTAACTTACATGCTTAATTAATGAATTGAATGTAGAACTGCAAGGAAAAGGCAAACATGTAATTGACATGATCAGTTCTGTGGACACTTTTAAATGCAAACTACAACTGCTCACGAGAAAGCTGCAACGTGAGGACCTGCACTTCTTTCAACTTGAGCGTCCAGAGCATCTTATCTGAGTTTAACAGTAATTTCACTGACTTTGCATCACTTGAGCCTATTGCCACTTACATGTGCTTTCTGTTTGGCACAGACATAAATGTGGAAGTCATTGCCTCCAAAATGGGATCACTTTTTCAGTTGGACACAACTATAGGAGAAACTGAAATTGTCACCCTTCAAAATGACATTCAGCTGAAATCCAGGGCAGCCACTGAGATGAAGGAAGAGTTCAGGGAGCTACTGCTACAGGAGAAGTATCTCAACATAAGAAGATGTTCTCTCAACTTATCAACCCTTTTTGGATCAACCTACCTCTGTGAGTCTGCATTTTCTCACATGAAGATAATAAAGTCCTAGTACAGATCTATTATGACGGATGACCACCTTGTGGCCTGCATGAGACTTGCAACAAGCTGCTACAGCCCTGACTACGAAAAAACTACTCGCCTCTACCCAATGCCAAAAGTCACACCAAGGTAGGAAATAAAATAATTTGCACTTATTTGTGGAAAACATGTTATTGGTCCACGTTATATTTGTGGTGTCGAATACAGTTGAAGTCGGAAGTTTACATACACTTAGGTTGGAGTCATTAAAAACTAGTTTTTCAACCACTCCACAAAATTCTTGTTAACAAACTATAGTTTTGGCAAGTCGATAAGGACATCTACTTTGTACATGACACAAGTAATTTTTCCAACAATTGTTTACAGACAGATTATTTCACTTATAATTCACTGTATCACAATTCCAGTGGGTCAGAAGTTTACAAACACTAAGTTGACTGTGCCTTAAAACCGTTCCAGAAAATGTTGTMATGGCTTTAGAAGCTTCTGATAGGCTAATTGACATAATTTGAGTCAATTGGAGGTGTAMCTGTGGATGTATTTCAAGGCCTACCTTTAAAATCAGTGCCTCTTTGCTTGACATCATGGTAAAATCTAAAGAAAAAAAATCAAAACAAATCAAAGAAATCAACAATTGTAGACCTCCACAAGTCTGGTTCATCCTTGAGAGCAATTTCCAAATGTCTGAAGGTACCACGTTCATATGTACAAACAGTAGCACACAAGTATAAACACCATGGGACCATGCAGCCGTCATACCGCTCAGGAAGGAGACGCGTTCTGTCTCCTAGAGATGAACGTACTTTGGTGCGAAAAGTGCAAATCAATCCCAGAACAACAGCAAAGGACCTTGAGAAGATGCTGGAGAAAACAGGTACAAAAGTATTTTTATCAACAGTAAAAAGAGTCCTATATTGACATAACCTGAAAGGCCGCCATGCGATGAGAAGCCACTGCTCCAAAAACGCCATAAAAAAGCCCAGACTACGGTTTGCAACTGCACATGGGACAAATTATCGTACTTTTTGAGAAATGTCCTCGGTCTGATGAAACAAAAAAATATAACTGTTTTCATAATGACCATCGTTCATGTTTGGAGGAAAAAAGGGGAAGCTTTGCAAGCTGAAGAACACCATCCCAACCGTGAAGCACGGGGGTACAGCATCATGTTGTGGGGGTGCTTTGCTGCAGGAGGGATTGGTGCACTTCACCAAAAGGAAGGAAACATTTTGAGGAAGGAAAATTTATGTGGATATATTGAAGCAACATCTCGAGACGTATTCAGGAAGTTAAAGCTTGGTCGCAAATGGGTCTTCCAAATGGACAATGACCCCAAGCATACTTCCAAAGTCGTGGCAAAATGGCCTAAGGACACAAAGTCAAGGTATTGGAGTGGCCATCCAAACCCGTGACGCTCGAATCCTATAGAACATTTGTGGGCAGAACTGGAAAAAAGTGTGTGCGAGCAAGGAGACCTAAAACCTGGAATCAGTTACACCAGCTCTTGGTCAGAGGAATGGGTCAAAATTCACCCCAACTTATTGTGGGAAGCTGTGCGAAGGCTACCCAAACGTTTGACCAAGTTTAAACCAATTTAAAGGCAAATGTTACCCAAATACTAATTGAGTGTATGGCAAACTTCTGGACCCACTGGGAATGTGATGAAAATAATAAAGCTGAAATAAATAATTTCTCTCTGCTAATTATTCGGAGCATCCAGCCAGAACAAGCTAAGACACCCCTCTTCGCCTGCTTTGAAGATAACACAGTGGTACCGACGTGGCTCCCAAGGACTGTGGGCTCTCGTTCTCCATGGCTGACGTAAGACATTTTAGCGTGTTAACMCTCGCAAGGCTTCTGGCCCTAGCAGCGTCCTACGAGCATGCGCAGACCAGCTGGACATATTCAATCTCTCCATATCCCAGTCTGCTGTCCCCACTTGCTTCAAAATGCTTCAAGATGTCCACCATTGTTCCTGTATCCGAGAAAGCAAATGCACCTGAACTAATTTACTATTGCCTCGTAGCACTCACTTATGTCATCAGGAAGTGCTTTGAGAGGCTAGATAATAATCATATCACCTCCACCCTACCTGACACCCTAGACCCACTTCGATTTGCTTACCTCGCCAATAGATCCACAGACGATGCAATGGCCATCGCACTGCACACTGCCCTATCCCATCTGGACAAGAGGAATACTTACATCAGTATGCTGTTCACTGACTATACAGTGGCCTGCGAAACTATTCACCCGCTTTGCATTTTTCATATTTTGTTGCCTTACAACCTGGAATTAAAATAGATTTTTGGGGGGTTTGTATCATTTGATTTACACAACATGCCTACCACTTTGAAGATGCAAAATATTTTTCAATATGAAACAAACAAGAAAAAAGACAAAAACAGAGAACTTGAACATGCATAACTATTCACCTCCCCAAAGACCAGTACTTTGTAGAGCCACCTTTTTCAGCAATTACAGCTGCAAGTCTCTTGGGGTATGTCTCTATAAGCTTGGCACATCTAGCTACTGGATGTTTGCACACTCTTCAAGGCAAAACTGCTCCAGCTCCTTCAAGTTGGATGGGTTCTGCTGATGTACAGAATTTTTAAGTCATACCACAGATTCTCAATTGGATAGAAGTACCTTGTTTTTACTTTAAGCAAAGGCTTTTTTCTGGACACTCTTCTGTAAAGCCCAGCTCTGTGGAGTGTACGGCTTAAAGTGGTCCTATGGACAGATACTCCAATCTCCGCTGTGGAGCTTTGAAGCTCCTTCAGGGTTATCTTTGGTCTCTTTGTTGCCTCTCTGATTAATGCCCTCCTTGCCTGGTTTTGGTGGGTGACCCTCTCTTGGCAGGTTTGTTGTGGTGCCATATTCTTTCTATTTTTTAATACTGAATTTAATGGTGCTCCGTGGGATGTTCAAGTTTTTCTATAACCCAACCCTGATCTGTACTTCTCCACAACTTTGTCCCTGACCTGTTTGGAGAGCTCCTTTGTCTTCATKGTGCCGCTTGCATGGTGGTGCCCCTTCTTTAGTGGTGTTGCAGACTCTGGGGCCTTTCAGAACAGGTGTATGTATACTGAGATCATGTGACAGGTCATGTGACACATAGATTGCACACAGTTCTCCCTTTAGTCAGAACATGGACTGAGACCAGTTCAGTTCTCCCTTTAGTCAGAGCATGGACTGAGACCACTTCTGAGGTACAAAACCGTATGAGATGAGTTGTCCCTTTAAGCATTTTTGTAGTCTAAGCTGGCTGGGGGTTTTGATGTGTAAATCCCTGAGGGACCTCTAGGGGGACCTCTGTCATTCAGAACTACATTCTGTCACTTTCTGCCAGAACCCCTCCCTGCTAGTGGAGATGTAATCCACAGATCCAGAGACCGCTCTCCTCTCCTCTCCTCTCCTCTCCTCTCCTCTCCTCTGGAAGGAGAGGAGAGAGAGAGAGGAGAGGAGAGGAGAGGAGAGGAGAGGAGAGGAGAAGGAGAGGAGAGGAGAGGAGA